>NC_056734.1:642000313-642032813 GCF_019279795.1 Protopterus annectens | reverse complement strand
AGCATTTAACCACCACATGACATATACCTGCACTGCTTGCTGTTTTCAATGCCACACACTACAACCTAGATAGATATGTGCACATAGCAACCTTCAAATACATATATAAGTCCAGCCTTCACTAACAGTTGCAGTATGTCCCTTGCCCTATGCACATCTGCATATACATATAGATACGGACTGCTACCACACAAGGAGTGTTCACAGAATGTAGAGTACCCTTCAGACACATCATTCAGATGCCAGCAAATACATCTGTGTTACATACCTTAGCTTTGTATGCCTCACCTCAGTCTGTTGTACCTGTTGATGTTTTTTTATGTTTATTTATTTAGGTTGTTGTCCTCCACTGCCTCTGTTTGTTTTAATTTTTGTTTTGTTAACCACCTCTGTTCTTTTTTTTTTTTGGTTTGGTCTTTCCAACTGTTTGTCTGTCTGTCTGTCACTCTCGCTCGCTCTCTCTCTCTCTCTCCAGTTGCTGCAATGATATTATTGCATGTTTGGACAGCAAGTACAGACTGCTTTTGTAGGTATCTGCAGATGTGCATGTGATGGCCTCTGCACCAATTGGTGCCCACCATTTAGTAATTGCATGCAGCCTGCTGTGTGGTAATTGCAGTTCTCACTGTGATTTCAGGACACTGCTATAAAATGATAGGTTAGGTAGGCAAAGGCCTTTCAGTTTTGCAAGGTGGGGACTATGCTTGTTTGCTCTGGACACCGTTGTGTCAGTCAGAAGGTTGATATATGTCTCATATCTGAAGCTGGGTTGTAGCCAGTGAAATGCATGTTGTAGTAAAACCTGACTGTTGCTTCTTCAAGTATACTCTTATCAGTGTGTAAGTTTACTCACACCTCCTAATGCTAACACTGGAAACATGGGAGTATGTACTTTCTTTTGGAATTAGGGAATTAACTGGCATGCAACAGTAGTTATTGCAATGTATTCCTATAGCTTTCCTATTTTCCCTTTACATCCAGTCCTTGTAATGCATGTTACATTTCTTTATTGCAATGTATTCCTATGACTTTCCTATTTTCCCTTTACATTCAGTTCTTGTAATGCATGTCATATTTCTTTATTGCAATGTATTCCTATGGCTTTCCTATTTTCCCTTTACATGCACTCCTTGTAATGCATGTTATATTTCGTTCAGGGCCAAGTTATTGTATATATGCTGTGGCTTAGTGGTACATCATGCAGGCTGGTGAGTCCAAAGTGTGGGGCTTGAGACTGACAAGGCTATTTTATTTTGCTGCTGAGCAATACAAGGGCCTTGTCATACAGAGTGGCAAAGGCACTTTGAAGCAGTTGTAAGTGAGTTGGCGCTGGTTTGCGCGACGCTTAGCGATGCTAAGCAAAGCTTAGCTTAGCTTAGTGTATTTTAGCAATACTAAGCTGAGCTTAGCTTAGCTCATTTTATGTTAGCAATAGTAAGCTATGCTTGGCAGAGCTTAACATATCTTAGCAATGCTAAGCTAGGCGCACACATGAGCACACTAGTGCAAACACGCTTACTACTGTTTACAAGTGCTCACTCCTGCTAACCCCCATGCTCATGTCTTTGACAGAAAAGTAAATGGGGAGATAGGAATGTGGTGATAAAGGGTGCTCAAAGAGGGGAAGACAGTAGTGAAAATAGCTTGGGATGTACACGATGGGTGTGGAGAAGGGCCATAGCTGCCCATTTCTTTACCAGCAACAGCTGTGCATATGCAATACATTAGGTGGGATATTGGAAACCTTCCACCCCTGAGAGAGTGGTGACATCTAAGTATGTTGTACTACCAATTATGAATATCAGGCACATGCACTGTTTGTGTACAGCTATACTGTCATTAGTACGTTACTCACATCTGAACAGTTTGTGGTTTGTGTTGGCATTAGCACAGTCTGCTCGGGATAACTGGACATATGTCTGTACTGTGTATGCCTGCCTACACCCTTGGTTGTGCCTGACTACACGGGTATATAGTACCTTTGGGTAGGGGTGCAGAACTGCAGTGTGCATTATTTATTATCGTGTGATGTTTATCTTGCTGAACATGCAGAGTTGCTGTGTACCTGTAAGTCTATGAAGGCTTGTAGTCTGTCTGAGTAGCTCCCATCTGTGGCCATATCCAGATGGTAGACAGAGGTCAGCCTAATATTCTTTGACTGCACACCACAGCAGTCTTTTCAGCACCTGAACAATGGCATTGTCACAGGTGGTTGCTAGCAGTACATGGCTACATCTTCTGCTATTTCGGTGTTGTACTTCTACATAAGGGCATGCTTGTGGAATTCATTCTACAGCTATTTGCAGAGTGTGTAACAGCAGACAAGCTGATATGCCTGTGTGTTTCTGACTCTTCCAGGCCTCAGATACTCTCACATATATATTTGAACAGCCTCAGGGAAAGGTAGATATAACTGGTATACACCTGTGATATAGTTCTGACATTTTTCAGTTCAGACTTTGGGTGATTCAGACCATTTCTATTACTTCACCTTTTCTGATGTGAAAGTGGTGTCTACTCTCACTTATTGACATTTGTTTTAAAGTGAGATTCAACACCTTTCTGCCTACTGTTCATTTCACAGGGAGTCAGAGGGGCACAGCTAACGTTTGTTTACTAATCAGGGTCATCACTGTAGAGCAGTCACTGTTGGGAGGTCTAGCCTGTGACCTATGCTAATACGCCAGTGTGTATCCTGCTCTGATACTGTGTGGGGTTTGTAAGCTGCTACTGTAACCTTATTCCCTACTAGCATGGCTGATTCTCTTTTCACAGTCATGTCATGCAATTCAACAACACCTGCTGGTTAAGGCCCACAGAACAAGATTTGTGTTATGCCATTCCTATTTTCCCTTTACATTCACTCATGGTAATGCATGTTAAATTGCTTTCAGCACTAAGTTATTGTATATCTGCTGTGGTTTAGTGGTATGTCATGCAGACTGGTGTGTACAAGGTGTGGGATTTTAGACTGACAAGGCTATTTTATTTTGCTGCTGAGCAGTACAAGGGCCTTGTCATACAGAGTGACTAAGGCACTTTTAAGCAGTTGTAAGCGGGTTTGTGCGAGTTTGCGCAACGCTTATCTATGCTTAGCTAAGCGCACACAAGCTCATACCCGCTGACTACTGCTTAAAAGTGCTTACTCCCGCTAACACCCACGCTAATTTCTTTTAAAGAAAAGAAAATGGGAAATAGGAAAGTGGTGAAAAAGGGGGCACAAAGAGGGTAGAACAGTAAGGAAACAAGCTCGGGATGTGCAGGAAGGATGTAGGGAAGGCCCATAGCTGCCCAATTCTTTACCAGCAACAGCTGTGCACATGTTAGAAATTTAGAGTGAGATTTGAAACCTTCCACCCCTGAGAGAGGAGTGAGGACAACAAAGTATATTGTACAGCCAATTGTAATTATCAGTTTACATGTCTAGCAGACATGTGTGTGAAATGGGCAGCTATGTTTGGGGCGTAATTTTTTCGCAGGTACAGATTGCCCTTTTTTATTTTGTTTTCAGGTAAGAGTGGAATGTGAGGTAAAGGAAGTAGGAATATTGAGAGAGGTGGGTTGGGGAGGTTAACAGACAACACAAACAAGATGCATACAGGGGCAGAGTATGACACATGTGGTAGGTACACACAATTGATGGGGATTGATATTTGGATATCGCAAGCCCATGAGCCCACAGATGGCAACAGTGGAACTGAGATCCTCACCCATGGGCAGTTACCACTGTGCCTTCACAGCCCAGTCTGAGGCTGTGCTGGGGGCTGGATAGGATGGGCAGGCACACCTGTGAGTTGCGCCACTCTCATCTCAAGTTGGCGTAGGGGATCAGTCACGGAACGCCTGATCTCACTACGCACCACAGACCGGACCCTATGGAGGGTGAGTGGAGGCTCTCCTCCTGCCACGCTTGCAGAGGGGGGATAAGCCCCATCCCCTGCAGTGCTTCCACCCAAAGGTGGCACAGGGCCACTGGATGAGGAGTTCCCGGGCTGGGCACTGGTGCCAGGTACAATCGCCAGCTGAGGTGGGAGAGGTGGGTCCGCTGGGACCCGCCTTCCCAGTTGTCCTATGTTTAGCAGTATTTAATGGCATTTTGGGTTAGTAACAAACAACACCATTCCAAATGAGTTGTAACAGCATGCATTAGTATTCCCATTAACCAAACACACATGAATTCCAAACGTTGAACAGCAAGCATAACACATGCATATTTAGAACAATAGTGGACTTTCCAACAGCATGCAGGGTTGATTGGAGGTAACAGGCCATCAGGTTTGGATATGTGAACAGGGCACATGCATCAACGTACATGCAGATATGTATAAACCAACAGGACAAATGTTCATAGGAATTAATTGTGAATACACATACCCAGTTTGGTGTGGAATGGCATCATTTGTGAACATAACATAGGGTGGTAAAATATTACATTAACAACTTAAAATACCTATACGTATACTGTACATTCCTACTAGATGCAGATATATATCCCCTACATGTATTAGTACAGTTCCCTGTATGTAACCTTAGAAATGTTGGTAATGGAAATGCTACTGCTACATTAATATACATTCCATTTGTATTCATATATGTTCATATCTGGCTGTGCTCAGGTAAAGTATCCTGCTACATTTGAACAGTTACGTACAGTTCTTGCAACACACTGACATTTGTGGGATCACAAGCACAAGCTGCTCATGTACCAGATTAACATGTACATACTATACATGAAACAGTTGAGGACTATAAATATTCTTCTGAGATATTGGCGTTCCCATCAGCCAGTTTATATGGACCTAGGCAACTGTGGATGTTCAGCATTTCATACAACCATACTATCTCCAAAATGCAAGGGTACAACAGCATATCCAAAATGTGGGACAGACACAGTCCAGGTATTGTACTTTATTAAAAACATTTCACTCTTTGGTTGTGGCTGTCTCATTCATTTCATTATGTAGTGCATGCAGTATACCTTTATTCCAGACTTCTTATACCTTTATTGGTAGCTTCAAACTCTTTCTCACACTCTCTCACTTATTTTATGTTTACATTTCAGGATGGTACTTAATTCCAGGCTTTATTAACATTTATTCCAGGGTTACAACAATCCTTTCCAGCTGACTCACTTATTTCATATGACAGTATATACAAGGATGTATTCAAGACTTGTCTGTCCTTTATTGATGGATTAGAACACTCATTTTCAGGCTGAAGCAGTTATCTGATATTACAATACAGGTGGAAACTCTATTTGAGACTTGTTTACTCTTTATTAATGGATTACAATACTCTTTTTCAGGCTGCATCACTTATCTGACCTTAGAATACTAACAGAAGCTTTATTCTAGGCTTATTTGACCTTTATTACTGGGTTACAACACTGAACTCTTTTACAGGCTGTCTCACTTATATTCTATAATAATACCAGCTGAATAATTACTAACCTGCCTGGTGGCGCAGCCTTAACAGCCTATCAGCATAGGCTTGCCGATTCGTGGAACAAACACCTACAGCTGTAATATAAATGAAGGGATATTGGAACATACCTATCCATACTATAGGCTAGGATAGCATTTCTTACATACTTAATTACATGGATACTTAGTAGTGGGGCATTGGGCATATGACGGACCTCCTGGATCCATCGGTTCAGTTGGTCCTCCTTTCGACACTTCAGGTCTGCATGGTGGTGACGGACCTGCTCACCGGTCCTGGGAATGCCCGTGGCACTGGTAAGATCATGTGCCAACTGGTTCCACACCTCTGGCTTGTATACTCCCCATTGAACCTGGCCCTGCATGAGTTGGCCTTCATGTTGGTGGACTAGGAGCCAAAGCATATATTTAGACTCCTCAATGCCCCACCTTTGTGTTCTAAAGTGATTACCCTCTCCGACGCCTGCCATCCTGACTGCAAGTGGGTACCACAATCAGTTATGGCGAGTATTCCCGCCTATGGGGCTTAAATATGCCGCATTTCCCGCACTTTTTTGTGATTAGCCATTTTTGAGAATTCTAAGCTGATTGCAGACCTGCTTAGTAATGGTTAATCTACCATTTCTATGTATATGTATGCTAATAGTGGCTGTTTCTTCTAAGCTGTCATGGCTTAGTGATTCTGTGGTTTGATTATGATGCACAGGGTCCTGGGTTCAAACCTTGTCACTCTTTTATTTTAATACTGTGGCTGCGTTTAAGCAACCTAGATCTATGTTGCTCCCCGGTGTCCTACAGTGCCCTGGTTGGCGCGACGAGCACGTCCACGCAAACACATTTCACTGGGTAAAGCGCTTTTAAACTTTGGGCAACTCTATTGCACTGGGTAAAGCACTATTACACTATGGGCAACTCTGTTTAGCTGGGTGAAGCACTATTAAACTATGGGCAACTCTGTTTAACTGGATAAAGCACTATTAAACTATGGGCACCTCTGTTTAGATGGGTATAGCGCTATTAAACTATGAGTACATCTGTTTAGCTGTGTAAAACATTGCTAAATGGCAGGCTATTATATATCTGGGTCTTTTAAAAATATATATTTTGTTCGCTGATACATTGGCCATGTCACTGCTTTTAATAACATTTTAATCATATTTGTCTGGTATTATTTCAAATACTGATTTAAAACGTAAATAAGAAGGGGAGTGGTGGGACTCAAACCGTGAATGCCTTCTCTTTGTGCATATGCTCTACCATTACACTATTGCTATTTGGATAAATTTGCATAAGTAGTTCTTATATGCTCTTCAATGTCACAATTGCTAACTGTGGTTAAGCAATGGGCACACCCATGCAAACAAGCGCAAATACAGGCAGCTATATCGTGGATTTAAAAAATAAAATAATTGTTTCCGTTTTATAACTCTGATGGGGGTTTACAGTGTCAGGGAGTGTGGTGTTTTGTGCATGTACATTTGAGCGGACTCGCTCTAGTCTGTTGACATTATGCTTTTTAAAACCTTGCAGGGGCATGGACTTTTAGACTGCTCAGCAGTTGGACACACACCCTGCTTGCCTACTCAGTCCGTGTAAGAGTTACGGATGAGTCAGCATGCCCTCATGAATATTCATGGCAGTCTGACATCATACCGTTCAACTGCAGCCTCTGAGTAAGACATATTAAGTCTTACACGGAGGTTTTGTGAATCCAGCCCTATGTTTTAACAGAGGAAACTGGAGGGTTAACCTCAGTCCAGCAAACTTTAGAAAAATATCTAAAATTAAATCACTTTATAGGCTAGCCCATAAAGATGCTATCTCACAGGTATCTAGGCAGGCAAAGACACAAAATCTGTACTAGGATACTCTCTGTATTGTCTTTAGGGTGAACTAAGTGCACTCAGGAAGAGTGGAAGTGTTTATTTGTTTTACAACCTCCAGACGATTGACAGATCTGAGCAAAGCCTTTCTTTGTGCATTTTTACAGGTAGGTGTTAAGTCCTGCCAGCTTCCAGCAATGGGGGGTTTCCATGTGAATTAGAAGTCAGATGACCAGGAATTATGTCATTCTGCAAGCTATCCCAGCAGTAATATTTTAGATATTATTTTGAGAAGTTTCTTTGTGAGACAGAGAATTCTGTATTCTGTCTTGAGCCTGACAACAACAAGAAGGACCATTCACCACATCATCTACCTTGCTCTGTTAAGTAAGTAAGTAATAGCAGCTCTCTTATATACAGTTAGCTTAGTTTAGATATTGTTTTTCGTTATTTGTCTGAGCCTGTCCTGCAACTTTATTTTAAATATTTGCTGTGGTTTTAAACTCTGATGTCACTGCAAATATATACTTCATATTTTCTTGTTCTTTTATTATTTATTATTAAATATATTTAAACCTTTCATTGTGGCTGATCTTTGTAGAGATATTTACGTTTTGAGAGTACTTGCACATTTATTTGGTGACACTGTGTGGGCCACTCCTAATAGCCTTGCTCTTGGTCATAGTATTAATATTACACAGTAAAATGGGACACCCTTTGTTAAGGGTCCCAAAGTAGCTGGCGAGGGGTTCTTGTGGCAGTGATAACTACCTTATAGTCTGGGTAGAAGGGCAATGCTAGTAAACCTGTACCAGCCTCTCCCAGATGTGTGTGTGTGTGTGTGTGTGTGTGTGTGTGTGTGTGTGTGTGTGTGTGTGTGTGTGTGTGAGTGTGCATGTGTGTGTGTGTGTGTGTGTGTGTGTGTGTGTGTGTGTGTGTGTGTGTGTGTAAAACAAATCTCCAAGAGTGTGCATGTCAGCTACTTAGGCAGAGACACAAATCAATGGTTGGACAGAGAGAGTGTTGGCGAACTTGGTTTGGAATCCTGGCTAAGGACTCAACTCTATAGCTGTGCCAGTGGGGAGTCTTGCTGGGGATCTGGAGAAAGAGGTCGAAACCAACCCCAGATTGACTGTGGTCTCTGTGTGCTCTTAAGGGAAATTGTACTTGAAACACAGAGCTTCATCTGGAAATACTGTATGTGTACTTGTTATCCTCCCAGTGAAGTTCCCCACAGATGCCAGTGGTGAGGACTGAGGCTCCTTGATTACTGGTCCAGTGGTGGGTCAGTGATTTAACTGGGGTATAGTAGGGTTTTTATAGTTGCCCAGAATTGCTTGAGATTGTGTTGATGTTTACCTTGAAGTTAGTGAAGAAAGAATGCAATTTTGTCTAGCTTGTCCTGTTTACATCAATTTTTAACTTGTCTAAAAATTTCCACTTTGTTGTGTTCTATCTTTATGCCATGACTTCCAAGCTTGGTCTCTATTTAGCATGATCTGTTTGGTTTCTTTGTTGACCCATGTGGCAGAGGTTTGGTTCTTTTTGTTCTTATGGGAACTAACTCATTTAGCATGTTAAGAAATAATTTATTGAAATGGGTAACATCATGTTCTAGTGGTAGGCTTTTTAAGATATTCCAGATGCATTGGGAGAGGTAGCTATAAAAGTGCCTTTGGAGAGTCTACATATTTGTTTTAATACTGCATGTTTGGGGGTGTGATTAGTTTGTCTTGTAATAAATGTAGGAAGATAGTCACTGATGCTGTCTTGGAGACAGCCAGATGTGTTTATGTTTCAGGGTGAGGTGGTAAGGATCCAGTATAGTAGTGAGTGCCCATTGCTGACTTTGTTGGTTCTAGTGGGTGAGCTGATTACTTGAGAGAGACAGAACAGGTTAATACAGAAGGTAAGGGAGTCAGTATTTACAAGTAAATAGTCTTTATCCACATCCCCATGTACAATAGTTTCTTTATTTATATTAGAGGAAAACCATTGAAGGAAAATAGGAATGCTGTTTCTTGGGGAGTATATAAGGCAGCAATGCAAATAGTTAGCCATAAAGTCATATAAGCACCATTTAAATCATATCACATTTATCAGGCATCAGAATGGGGTAACATTTGACATCTGTCTTTCTTTTTAGTATCATCACACATTATCTGAAGGGGCAAATAACTCAACGGCAGTACAGTCATCATGTTTAACAGTTCATTCTTCCAGTCATTCATTTCCATCATATTGTTCACTGTTTTACCAGCCATATTTCTCCCCTTAACATCCTGCTGTATCTTTAGCTATTCTTATCCAGTTTTCAGTATTATCCTATTATTCATTCTTAGGGAGCAATGTATATTTTATTAATTTTGTATTAATGAAAAATCAGAATGAATCCATTAATGATCACCTCAGATTCCTGCCAAATAACTGAATGGACAAATTGTGGAACATCATGTGGTTGAACCCATATTATCGGCGGGTTGAACCCATATTATCGGCGATTCATTTTGTTGAACCCATTCTGACTGAGATAGCATTACAACGCTAGATCAGGAAATTTGCCCTATTCCCCTCTGTAGTGCAATCTCAGTGTTGTTATATATACTTTGCAGGTGGTGTGGGTGGTGCAGCCTGCCCCTTGCAAAAGCAGTTCTTGTGGTGTATGTGGGTATTGTCTTTGTTTTGAATTTGTTTAAATGGACCGAATTGTCAGTGATATGGGTACGACCATATGACTTTCACAATTTAATTGTTCGATTATTTGACAGGTATCCTGTTCCTATCTATCCCCGGTAATATGACTAATATAACTTGAATACTTTGATAAATATTGAGCTTCCATTGCTTTTATACAACCCCAGTCTACTTCCAGTAAAATTTGCTCTTAACATTATTTTACTTAAATTCACCCCCCCATATAAAAGCTATAGTTAGCCTTTTACATTCAATAACACAGGTCCATTGCACAGGTCTTCATGTTCATCGTTACAAAATAACTTTTTCCACCATTTATTGAAAGCATTTAACTTAAATCTTGGTAAATTATAACTTTTCAGCAAAATGGCATTTCCCTCTAAAGATGCAACAAATTTAGTCACAAACCAAGGTGCTTTTTCATATTTGCAAATAAAGCTATTAATGTCAATGGTCATAATAGCATTCATTAGCCAGAGACATTTTATTTTATTTAGAAGAAGCTGTTGCATTTCCACATTCCCAATGTATGGATTCAAAGTCCTGCAACTAAAGACAAAAGATGCTTGCACCTCCACTGAACTGGTCGACATCAGTCACATCAATGAATGTGAAAGCTACACAACTTGTTCATCCAGTGAGAGACATGCTTTACAATTTTTCTTCCTAATTTTGCTTTAAAGTTGAAGTTAGCTGTAACGGTTGCAGAAACACTGATACCTCTACACAGTGACATCCCCAGCTTTAGTAAATCTTTGCCAAGATGTGTGCCACTAGGTTTGCTGGGAGCTCATATTAAGTGGAGCCTTTGGCAAACATTTAATGTTGCTTTTTGCTCAACGAATTGGATGAATCCCTATGCATCAGAGGTTTGGATTTGAAGAGAGATTGCATCACATTGGTGTAGCTGTTTCATTAAGAAATAAAAGTGTCTGCAGTCTGTGACTAAATATCTTGGATTTTGAAATCCTACTAGAGGACAGGCTGAGGGAAAAGAGGAAGCAGGCATTTGCTGTAGTTATTTAGGCTTTGATAGAGATTTATTGTGTCCAACTGTCTCTAAAGAGCAGTAGACTCATCTGCCTTATATTGACTGACCAAGAGCAGGTAGGTAAACTTCTGTCCAAACTCAGCAGCTCAGTCTGGAACAAGGTCCACAGGAAAAATTACTAATGCAGCATGCTACTGTTAACTGCCGGCATGATGCCTGGTTTGCTTTACTATTTATTCATTGTGCAGTGGGATGCCATTTATGGTATATTTTGATGGAAATGATGCTTTCAAAAACATATACTTTGTAGACATGCATGCTTCAGTTATTTTATGCATACATGTATTACTAACGAGTATTGAGGTAAAATAAATCTTAGCTGATGCTAATGCTAGCGGGAAAATGACAGTACAGTATTTTTTTTTTTGTTTGGTTGGGCTTATGTTGTTATTTAGACTTGAATTTATTTAACAAGACATACCATTTACTCTAGGTTTATTTACTTCAAAATTGTTATTGTTTTTCTGGTACTGTTAATGATATAGTTCAGGTCTATGTTAGAGTTTGGTTGTGGTGATGTGTAGATATGAATATACAAATTCTATGCAAATTAGATGTTCCTGATTGCGTTATGTACATATTAAGAGTTATACATATCCTTGTTGACAATTTTTAATTCAAGCATGATATTTAAGTTTCCATATAATGCTTACTCCTTTAGGCACCTGCTTAAAAGTTTCCATTTGCTAGTATAATGCGTACAAGTAAATATCTTGACATACACAAATGTCGAGTGACATAAGGTCAAAACTATAACATCAACATCAGCATTATCAGTATATAGAGTAAATGGGAAGTTTACAGTGAATGATCGCAGACCAGCAAATATTGGGTAATTTCCCCTTTCCTCACTGTCATGTGATATCAGAGTTAGTAATATATAATTAGCAAGGGGTATGGAGGGTGTGTGTTGGGAGTGGGTATCTCCCTGCATAAAAAATGTTTTTTTTTTTTTGACAGTTCAGAAGTAGGTGTTCTGACATTTAATATTTCAAAAGTTTGATGAAAAGACACAAATCCAGCATAATCTGTAATCAAATAAATTTACCAAAACAAAGGAAACATTAAATGCAGCTCTCCATAAAGTTTAATACCTTTCAAGCTATTACCTTCTGTTACTGCAATAATGGGAAGATTTAAAAATTCCCCCATTATCCTGTCTGTTTACTAATATTAAAACCTCTGTATATTCTTTTATACATGTCCTACTGCTTAGAAAGATCCAACATTATTCAAATTAGGACAGGAAATCAATAAGATGGAAAAAAAAGATAAGGGAGGAGAGAAAAAAATGCCTTTATGATATACTGAATAAAGAGCACAGTTTAATCAGCATATGTATTCCCATCTGGGATATTTCTAGCATTCTATTTAGTTATTGTCCAATCTTGTAGCATATAACATTGTTCACAAACTTTTAATTTGCCTTAAATTTCCTATTCAGGTTATAGTCCACAGTCTGGTCACCTGTCTCACACTAGCAGCGATTTTTATAAATAAGACTATCTTCTCAGTCAAATTTCACTTTTCTTTCCAATTGTACTCGTTTTCCCCTTGTTATATCAATGCCTTTTGGTTCATTTGCAAGTTTTCTTCCGTTTGTTCCATATTTACTTGCATGTATGAGTGGCAGTTTCTTTATTTTCTCAATTTCCTCATCAGGGTTGTCAAACACAACACTTATTCATTCCAGATTTCCTTTAATGTAACATGCATGGAATGATAGTATACATTTCTATGCTTTATCCTTAAAGACCATGACCTCATCAGCAAAATTAGAACAGCTCCTTAAAGTTCACTCACTATAGTCTTGTTTCACTAAAACTTTTCAACCAGCCACATTCAGCTTTATGTTTCCATGTAATTTGTAAACTATTGTAAACTTAGTAATGGGAGAGGGCTTCTTTACCAGACCTCCCTTTCATAATGCAGTAAGCAATTTATTTATACAATACTCAATGAACCTTTGGTTAAAACAGATCCATTCCACCATTTTGACTATCACACAGTTCAACAAATCAAAATTTCCTCACCCTACAAAACACTGCATAATCTTGAAATATGTTTCTTGCCTTATCTTCAAATCTTGTGAGATTTAACTTAATTTTTTTAAATCTTTTCACTTAAATTTTTGTCTTTTTCCCCTGAATTTGTGCTATTTGCTGCATGCTTGTAGCAGCACCAGTAGTTCATGTAGGTATGAGGCCTTGGCAATAATGTTTTATTTCCCTTTGGTTACTGTTGCATTTTATCTGTATCCTGAGTCTGCATTCCGTTCTAGATTTACTCTTACTACCTGCTTCTCACCTTCCCAACCTTGCACGATGAATTTGGTTTCTTTCAGTGTTTTTCTCCTATCTGTCTCTCTTCTCCCTGAAAAACGCTGTACTGTATAATCTCATCTACTGATTTTTTTTTGCGCAAATTACCATGACCAAGGGTGTAGCCCTGCTCTGTTCACCCCCACTGCACTCAGGATCACTCCAATTAACTATGCCCCATTTCTCCATAAGACCCCATCAATTGTAATACTCCACCTATTTCCTTCCCCTCACCCACTCCTGTCTGTTCTCTAGAACAAAACAACTAGCATTCTCATTTTTCTAATTGGCCTAATTTCCACTCTCCATACATTACAATCCATCTTGAACCACTTTTACCTAAGCATCCCATTCCTATTTCTGCTTTCTCTCCTCTACTCATATCACATCACCCTTAATAACTCACATGTATCCCCTACTCCTTCCTATTCTCTGCATATCTTTACTACTTCCCTTTCCTTTTACATTTCCCCGTCACTCTTTACTACCTTCCTGTTTCACCTTTATAAAGTAAATTTCTCTTGCCTACACATACCAAGGACAAAGTAAAATTTCTCCACCTTAGCCAGTACCCATTTCAATCACAACATCCCACACACTTTATAAGCACACTCCTCCTAGCAGCAGGTGATATTCACGCAAACCCCGGCCTCTCACCCCCTTCAGCCAACCCTAATTACCACCCATCCTCACCACTCTCTCCTCCAAACATACCCCTCACTACTACACACCACACCATTTGTAACACCCTAGACCTGTTCTTTATTAATATACAGAGCGTTCTCAATAAAACCACTGATTTACACTCCTGGATAACCCAATACTCTCCTCATATTCTAACATTAACAGAAACCATGCTAAAACCTCACATAGCCAATAATGAGATACTTCCTCCAAGTTATAACATCTTTCGATTAACTAGACAAACAAAAAGGTGGTGGTGTTGCTATTCTCCATTTAGACTTTCTTAATCTTTCCCCCTTGCAAACACCACTACCAAACTTTCACCCCACCAAACTAATCATATTAAATTGTTACCTAAACTCCAACAAAAAGGTCACTATCACCTCAATTTACATCCCACCAGGCAATAATATTCCTGTCCTGGAAAACATACTTTCCTGGCTCACTGAAAACATCTCCTATGAAACTTTTCTTCTGGGAGATGTCAACATAGACTGGTCAAAGCTCATGTCTGACTCTCCCAATATAGCTATACATCTCCATGGGTTCAGCCAACTTATCAAATCCCCTACTCGTATTAATAAAGCTATTCGTACCATTACTATCCTTGACTGGATATGCACTAACAACTCTTATCTTTACCACAATGCCTGCACCCTACCCTAATCTCTTAGAGACCACATTCCCATTCACATTCAAAGATGCTCTTTCAATGCTGATTCATTTAGCTCTTCTCTAGCATCTATAAATCTGTCCTTCCTTCACTACTATCCCTTAGTGAAGCCATAGAAGCATTTAACCAAACTCCCCACAGTATCTTAGACTCTCTTGCCCCCCCTCCAAAGAAAAATTAGAATTAAAGCCAACCACGCACCTTGGTTATCTAGAGAGACTCACTCCCTCATGCGCAAAATAGATAGTATATGGAAAGTCTGTCGGAAAACCAAATCCCCAACCCTACTACAAAGCTAAAATGAGATGCATTTGTCAAGGCAAGAAAAACTTTTATAATTTAGGTCAAACCAATCACCTCTCCAACCCTAAAAAATTTTGGTCCATCATAAATAAAATCCTACACCTTGTCAAGCAATCTACCACAACCCCCTTCCAAAACAACTCACCACTAGAGACAGCAACCCTCCTCAATAACTACTTCATAGACACCATTTACAAACTAACTCACTCTGAACAAAACACCTATTTATCCCACTCTACCCCCCTCTACCAATATTAATAAGACCACTTTCTCCCTTAAACCTGTTCCCAACTCCTATATCAAATCTCTTCTCCATAAACTTAAGCCTTTTTCCCCCTTCAGCTGATAAACTACTCCCTCTCTTCCTCAAACTAGCTGCTGACTCCATAGACTCTATACTTATTAATAGATTAGTTCAAGAAAAAGCAGTTTCTAACATATGGAAGTCCTTCTTTACCATCTCCACAGACCCCTCTAACTTCTGTACAATGACCATCTTATCTAATCTTTCTACAATCCTAGAAAAGTGTGTCCACACTCAACTCCTTAAATAGCGTATACAGGAAAACCACTTAACCCCCACACAACACGCGTTCCAGCCTAACCACAGTACTGCTACTGCCATCATTTCTTTCACTCATACTGTTGCTGAGGCCAGAAACAATAACCACCTTGTATCATGTCTTTTCCTTGATCTATCCAAGCTTTCAATACCATGTCTCGCTCTAAACTTGTAACAAAACTAACTGATCTTAAACTCTCGCTTGCCACAGTGCAGTGGTTCTCCAGCTAATTCTCTAATAACCTACAATCTGTCTGATGGCTTACTTCATGTTCCCCATTTCTACATGTAAATACAGGGGTTCCCCATGGTTCTATCTTAGAACCCCTTCTATTCAATATCTTTACCAATAATCTTTATTCCGCCTGCAACCACTCTACTTTTATCCAGTATGCTGATAACTCAACACTTATCACATCCTCAGATAACCTGTCTCAGCTTCTTTCCCTTACACAAAACACTTTCAATTCCATCAACAAATGGCTCATTGAGAACTAGATTATCCTAAACCCTAAGAAAACTAAAATCTTACTCTTCCTGCCTGATTCAATCGCGGTTCATAAATCCATCTTCTCCATCTCCTCTCTAGATAATACTATCATCACAGCAGAGCCTTATACAAAATTCCTCAGCACCATTATAGATGACCAGCTTAAATTCAACTACTATATTCATCAGAGCATCAAGAAGACCCATGAAAAATTTGGATTATTATATCACAACAAATATTCCTTACTCCTGAAGATAAACTATACCTAAGGAGAGCATTCCTTCTACCAGGCCTAATTTATGCTGCTCCCATTCTTACAAACCTCCAATCCACATTAATCACTCAACTAGAGCAAACCTGTAAGAAAATCACCAAATTTGCCACTAACCAACCTTTTAGATCTCACCATTGTATTCATTAAAACAACTCTACTGGCCTGAATATCCACATCAACTACTTATAGTACAACTACAAATCACCCTTTCCATCCTCTACAGACCTACAGCCTGCCCCTCCCTCTCAACACTAGTTTCACTCTATACCTCCTCCAGACCTCTCAGAAGCTCTGACCAACAACTGCTTGCCATTCATAAGCCCAGCAAAAACACAGGTAAATCCCTCTATAATGACAATGTGTCCTTAGCCTGGAATAAACTTACTTCTAACATTAGAGACACCTCTAAAACTAATCAATTCAGAAAGCAACTAAAACTATTCCTACTTAATTCATGGATCTGTCCATGTCAGGAACCTACCTACAGCATTCCATCCCTTTCCAACCTTAAGTATCATTGTTTGTCTACCCAACCACCTTTCCATTTTTTCTCTCTTCCCTTGATCTTCCTTCTCAGATATATTGTCTTTACTTAGGAATGTAACATCCCATCTTCCCCTGAATCTACATACTGTGAAATTGAGGTTTCATACTACTGCATTATACTAGTACTATGTGACTTGAGGTTTCATACTACTGCATTATACTAGTACTATGTGACTTGAGGTTTCATACTACTGCATTATACTAGTACTATGTGACTTGAGGTTTCATACTACTGCATTATACTAGCACTATGTAACTTGAGGTTTTATACTACTGCATTATACTAGTATTATGTAACTTGAGGTTTTATACTACTGCATTATACTAGTACTATGTAACTTGAGGTTTTATACTACTGCTTTATACTAGTACTATGTAACTTGAGGTTTCATACTACTGCATTATACTAGTGCAATGTAACTTGAGGTTTTATACTACTGCATTATACTAGTACTAAGTAACTTGAGGTTTTATACTACTGCATTATACTAGTACTATGTAACTTGAGGTTTCATACTACTGCATTATACTAGTACTATGTAACTTGAGGTTTCATACTTCTGCATTATACTAGTACTATGTAACTTGAGGTTTTATACTACTGCATTATACTAGTACTATGTAACTTGAGGTTTTATACTACTGCCTTATACTAGTACTATGTAACTTGAGGTTTCATACTACTGCATTGTACTAGTACTATGTAACTTGAGGTTTCATACTACTGCATTATACTAGTACTATGTAACTTGAGGTTTCATACTACTGCATTATACTAGTACTATGTAACTTGAGGTTTCATACTACTGCATTACACTAGTACTATGTAACTTGAGGTTTTATACTACTGCCTTATACTAATATGTAACTTGAGGTTTCATACTACTGCATTATACTAGTACTATGTAACTTGAGGTTTCATACTAGTGCATTATACTAGTACTATGTAACTTGAGGTTTCATACTACTGCATTATACTAGTACCATGTAACTTGAGGTTTTATACTACTGCATTATACTAGTACTATGTAACTTGAGGTTTCATACTACTGCATTATACTAGTACTATAGATTCATAGGTTCATACTAGGCTATCTACCCTAGGGCATTTATAAGCCTAGCCAGAGTGTGTTTCGCTTTTGCCACCCATTTTAAATGAATTTTTCTATGCCCTTTTTCGAGGTTAGTATACTGTGCCTCTGTCTAACAGTGACACAGAAGTGATACCCGGGGTAAACCAACGATCCCCCATCCACTCATCAAGATTCCTCTTGAAGAGAGTCAATGAGGGACTCTGCCTAACCTGCACTGGGATTTTATTCCAGAGTGAAGGGAGTCTCTGGGTTATGGATCTGTCCCTCCAGCATGTCCTATTTATTTCAGTGCTGAGGTTCAAGTCTCTCAAGCACATAGCTCAATTGGATTTGGATTTTCTGAGGTGCAGCATGTCCATTAATTCCAGGTTGGACCTGGCTTTATATGTCAGGCACAGATCGCCTCTGATCAGGCGGTATGCCACTGAGTAGAGCTGGAGTTTCTTTAACTGGGCAGCATATGGCATCTGTTTGAGCCCTTTGATCCTCTTGGTGAGGTACTTTTGGGGTCTTTCCAGATGCTGCAGGTGTCCCAAAAGCGGCATTGTACTCAATTATGGGCCTGATGAGGGATGAGCAAAGAGGCACGATGACCTCCCCTGATCTAGATGTGAATCCCTTCATGATTAGCTGGGCTATATAAAATGTTTTTCTAACCACTTTGGCAACATGGTTTTCAAATGAGAGATTGCTATCAACTTGGGTCCCCAGGCCCCTAATTACTTCTTCCGTACTTAATGGATTACCACTTATGTGGTAATTTGTGGGCACTTTGTTTTTGCCAAAGGGGATGACTATACACTTTTTGGTGTTTAGGTTGAGGCCATGGTTCTGGCACCAGTCTAGTGTCATTACCTCATTCTACCCAGTACAGGGAGAACATTTGAGAAGGCCAATCAGCTTAGTTTCTGCTACTCCTTTGTCTTTTTCCTTTCTCTCTTTCCACTTTAAAAAAAAAAAATTATCTGCTTTTTACTGTATTTGTGTTTCTTCCTACATTATTTTGCTTTTGCGTCATCTTAAAAGTACTCAGTTGTATTTATTACTGCTTGGTGTAACTCATTCTAAGCCTTTTAGTTTAAGCACTTGGGCTTTAGACCAGTTGTTTTACATTAAGAAGGTTTGTGGTCTGCACTGTAGTGGCAGAACAGGTAGCTTACATCCTTCTAAGTTGGGAACTGCTGATTGAGGGTTTAGTGTCTGTTATTCTAAAAGTGTATTAATTCTGGTTTAAGCACTTGGGCTTCAGGCCAGTTATTTTACATTAAGAGGGTTCGTGGTCTGCACTCTAGTGGGAGGAGAGGCTGGACTCTGCCCTTCTGAGCTTGGAATTTCTGGTTAAATGCTTATAGTGTCTGCATATTTGAACTGCTTCTTACTGAAATTGGTACACCTTGTTTGCTGTAGCAGAGACTAGATCCAGGCCTGCTGAATCTAGCTTTGTTTGTATAACTTGAGCACTAATCCAGGCATTCTTTAAAGTATTCAATTGTATTTATTACTGCTTGGTAGTAACTTGATTAAAGTGTAGCTATCATTCTAAGTCTTTTGGATTAAACACTTGGGCTTCAGACCAGTTGTTTTACATTAGGAAGGTTTGTGGCCTGCACTGTGGTGGCAGGACAGGTAGCTTACATCCTTTTAAGTTGGGAACTGCTGATTGAGGGCTCAGTGTCTGTTATTCTAAAAGTGTATTAGTTATGGTTTAAGCACTTGGGCTTCAGGCCAGTTATTTTACATTAAGAAGGTTCATGGTCTGCACTCTTGTGGGAGGAGAGGCTGGACTCTGCCCTTCTGAGCTGGGAATTTCTGGTTAAAGGCTTATAGTGCCTGCATATTTGAATTGTTTCTTACTGAAATTGGTACACCTTGTTTGCTGTAGCATAGACTAGATCCAGGCCTGCTGAATATAGCTTTGTTTGTATGCTTGTTGTTTGTTTGCTTGTTATTTCCCTGAAACGCTAATTCCACCTAAAACGCGGATTTTCAGTGCTTCTGTGGATCTCTAGTGATATCTGCATTGCTTACTGTACTTATTTCCTTGTTTCACTTGAAAGAAAGTTACTGTTTGTCATTTTTGAATTTAAGTTACCTGTAACACATTGCATTTAAGTTACCTGGCACTTGCTCACTAAGTCAGCACTAAAAAATTAAAAGCACCACACGCTCACAAACTCCCCTTGAGTACCTTGTTCCCCACTGGCCCTTTTTTTCAATTATAAAGGAATTCCCAATACTATTCTAGCATGTCCAAAGTTCAGTTGTCAATCTCCTCTCTGGTCCAGCTGGTGAATCTGGGAATTTTGAGGCAGTGTTACAACTGCTTCATGTATACAGACAACCCTCTCCTCCTCCCAACAAATTCCAACACATGTGAGAGATGCAACCATATAGCCAAACTGGAGGCTAAGCTCTCTCAACTCAGTACTGGCATAACCAGTCAGGAGGAGAAGGAAACCACACTCACTACAATTCCAGTCTCACATAGACCTGGCACGACAGCAAACCAAACACATAAACACACAAAAACATACTCGGAGGCTCTAAATAAAAATCTGCCTAAGCAGCAGAGACCTCAAAAGAAGACACCCAAGCAACCGGTACCCCAAAACAAAACAAGTGCAACACATAGCTCACAAAGCCAGTGTGCTGAACAGTCACAGCCCTTAAGGCTAAACAACACACCTGATACACTTGTAATAGGTGAATCTATCATCAGGCACACTGATGTCCCACTCACCAGGCAGAACAAGGAAAAGGTCATGGTGAGCTGCCTGTCGGGCGCTAGGATCCGCCCCATAACACAAGCACTCAGGTCACGCCAAGGCAAGTACAAATATGACTCAGTCATTGTCCATGCTGGTGTGAATAACCTGAGACGCACCTCCCTGGACTACACGAAAAGAGACATAGAGGAATTCTCTGAGCATGTAGCCCAGGCTGGTATGATCCTGACCTTGAGTAGCATGTTACCCTCACCAAGAATGATGCCACAATATGAAGACAAGATGATCAATTTCACCAATTGGCTTAAGTATTGGTGTCATTCAAAGGGGATCCAATGCCTGTCAGCCTGGGATGACATGCTCGACAAGCCATGATGCTTTGCTAGGGATGGCTTGCACCTGTCACCCCTGGGCTTTCAGATATTGGCAAAGGCTCTTGCTACCGCCATAGTGCCTTTTTTAGGCAAGGCTCAAAAGACAAACCCACCTCCATAGGTATCACAAGGGATAAGAAACTAAGAGTAATGCTACTCAACGCCAGAAGTCTAAACCTCAAGATGCACACACTCAAAACTCTCCTTAGCATGGAGAACATTGATATCTGTGCAGTAACAGAAACCTGGTTCAAGGCTCCTGAGAGCACCCCAGCACTACCAAGTTATACCTCATACCATGCTTTTCGGCCCCAAAACTTGGACTGAACCACAAAAGGAAGGGAAGTATCAATATTCGTCAAAGATACCCACACCTCCAGTTTGGTGGCACAGCACAAAGCATCAGAGGCTATCCATGTGCAACTAACAGTGGGTAAAACTTCCTTCCAGTTTATAGCCTGCTACAGACCACCCTCCCAAACCCAGGAACTCCACTCGGCCTTCCTGAGAACACTGGAAAACATGAAGGTCTCTCCAAACATGATTATATTGGGCGACTTCAACTACCCAAACATAGACTGGGATCATTACTCTAGCTCCAACACCCTAGCCCAAAGGTTCCTAGAATTTATAAACTCAAATGCTATGGAACAACTTGTTACCACTCCCACAAGAGGGGAAAACATACTGGACCTGATCATCACCAACATGGGGACTCTATGCTCCAGACCAGAAGTGTATCCCTCACTGGTAAGATCAGACCATAAACTAATCTCACTGGATATTCACATCCCGACCCCACCGCCTGCCCAGAAAACCACAGTGAAAAACTTCTTTAAAGCAAATTTCACACTCCTCAAAACCGAGATGGAATCCTTCAAAGCCCCCGGACCTGTGGAAAATACGGCCCAGACCACAGAATCCTTTATAAACGCATTCTATGAACACCTTCAGGAATGCATGGATCATGCAATCCCAAATAAAATCAAGACCCAATCCTCCAAAGGCAGACGTCCTGTCTGGTGGACCCAAGCCATAAACAAAGTATACAATAGAAGGAGGAAGCTACTACATGATAGAGCAAAATCCCAAAAAATGGAAGGCATCTCTGATCAGTATTAGCAAAAAACTATGGGCACTCATAAAATCGTCTAACGCCAGCTTTGAGAGAAAAATTGCACAGGACACTAAGGATAATCACAAGGCTTTCTTTAGTTATGTTAGGAACCTGGGTGGGAATTCCCAGATATGCTCAGAATTAGTCCAAAATGACAAAAAATACACCAAACTCACAGACATTGCCAACATCCTAGCTGACAGGTTCAGCGCAACCTTCCCCCCCCTCCCCACTAAAAGGGCAAATATCTATCCCAGCACAGTGCTGCCCCCCTGACATCTCAGATGCTCAGGTAAGAGCCGCCCTCTCCAAAGCAAAATACACAGCATCATTGGGATGAGACTGTGTCCCAGGCTGCATCCTACATGAATTCCAAGAAGAGCTAAACCCAAACATAAAAAAAAAATAAATCTCAGTCTTACTACAGGATATGCACCCAAAGAGTTTCTATGAGGCCCTTTTGTAGGATGCTTGTGTCGGCTGGATAGTTGATTATGGCACCTAGTTTGCAGTCATCTGCGAACTTGGTCAGCCACAGTCCTTCTATGTTGGCCTGTACCTCCGAGAAATATATACCAAACAAGAGAGGTCCCAGGACTAAGCCTTGTGGGACGCCACTTGTAACTGGTTTGGAGTCTGACATGGCTCCAGCAATTCTAACCATGTGGGTTCTGTCCTTGAGCCAGTTTGTAACCCATCTAGTGACATAGGGGTTTATATCTAAGCTGGTGAGCTTATCTATAATGCCCAAGTGGGATATTGTATCGAAGGCTTTTGCGAGGTCCAGATAGGCTGTGTGGACCACCTAGCCCTCGTCAATGGCCTTGGTGACTGTTTCAAAGAAATCAACCAGGTTTAAGAGGCAGGATCTGCCCTTAACAAAGCCGAACTGGGTAGGATCCAGTGTCTGTAGGTCCCCAATATCTTTATTTATGAGGTCCATGATGATCCTTTCCATAGCTTTGCAGACCAAGCTAGTCAGGCTTATGGAGCGATAGTTTCCAGGATCCGTTGAGGCACCACCTTTGTGGAGAGGGACCACTGTTGCTGTACTCCACTCTTTGGGTACATATCCTGTAGTAAGGCTGAGATTGAACAGTAGTTTTATGTTTGGGTTTAGCTCTTCTTGGAGTTCATGTAGGACGCAGCCCGGGACACTGTCTGGTCCCACTGATGCTGTGTTTTCTGCTTTGGAGAGGGCAGCTCTTACCTGAGCATCTGAGATGTCAGGGGGGCAGCACTCTGCTGGGATAGATATTTGCCCTTTTGGTGGGGAGGGGGGAGAGAAGTTTGCGCTGAACCTGTCAACTAGGATGTTGGCAATGTCTGTGGGTTCGGTGTATTTTTTGCCATTTTGGACTAATTCTGAGCATATCTGTGAATTCCCACCCAGGTTCCTAACATAACTAAAGAAAGCCTTGTGATTATCCTTAGTGTCCTGTGCAATTTTTCTCTCGAAGCTGGCCTTAGCCGATTTTATGAGTGCCCATAGTTTTTTGCTAATACTGATCAGAGATGCCTTCCCTTTTTGGGATTTTGCTCTATCATGTAGTAGCTTCCTCCTTCTATTGTATAGTTTGTTTATGGCTGGGGTCCACCAGACAGGACGCCTGCCTTTTGAGGATTGAGTCTTGGTTTTATTTGGGATTGCATGTTCATAGAATGCATTTATAAAGGATTCTGCGGTCTGGGCCGTAATTTCCACAGCCCCGGGGGCTTCGAAGGATTCCACCTCAGTTTTGAGGAGTGTGAAATTTGATTTAGAAAAGTTCTTCACTGTGGTTTTCTATGTAACTTGATGTTTCATACTATTACACTATACTAATACTAAATCTCCTAGTGTACTTCCTCTTAGACTACTTCCTCCTATACTATCCCCTGAGTACTGAGACTTAATCATATTTTTACATTGCACACTGTCCAAGATGTTTCCCAGAGGTATATCAATGCTGTACTCACTCAGTGATGTTTACTCCCTGTAAACTGTAAACCCCAAAACAATTTTGTATATGCCAATCTATGCTCGTTGTTTCTTTCTGTAATTTTTGTATGTTTTTTTTTTTCACTACAGCTACTATGTATTGTCTTAGATTTCATGCTGCTATTGCATTTCTTTTGAATATATGTATGTAACTACCTCTGACCTTTTCTCCTCGGGTCTCCACTGAAAATGGGCTTCTGGCTCAGTTAGACTAACTTGGTCAACAAATGTCAAATAAATAAATAAATGTATAAAATGATCATTTAGACAAAGGAGAATAATATGCTGATAAATACATCAAAAACTAAGTGTAAGAGATTTGGGAGACAGATCGAAAGGCAAATATTTAATACAGGACCCAGTGATTGAAACTCTAGATTCATTTAAGGACCTTGATATATGGGTAGATCCAGTCTTCAATTTTTCTAATCATATAAACAAATTGGTTAATGACAGTTATAGGACTATCAGTTCTATAAAAAGATTTATAAAGTCTAGAAAATCAGAAATGTTGAACTCATTGTCTGTTAGTTACAGACCCAAACTTGATTGTGGAATAGCAATATTGAAACCTTATAAGAAAACAAGCATGAGTAAACTAAAAAGAGTAGAGTGAAAATATACCAAGGGCATCCAGGGATGTGAAAATGTAAGTTATTGTGAAAAACTGAAATATCTGAACGTGTACAGTGTCTCATATAAACATTTAAAAGAATACCTTTTTAAGGTATATAGGGCATTAGGAGACAATTATCATTGGAAATATTTGCAGCTATCAATAAAAGATAGTAGAGAATCATCAGACAACCTATACAGTGACCATGAAACAGTGGCAAACCACTTTACAGTTAAGCCATGACAGGTTTATAGATTAGTACTAGGCTATCTACCCTTTTGATCCTAGCCATTTACTCAACACGAGAATCAAACCCTGTACCCTGTGTCTGTAAAATAAGTACCTTAACAATTATGCCAAACTCCAACCCTAAATAATCACCTCTGCCATATTTCAAACCTGGGTCCCTGTTAACTACAGCCTACTGTACTAACCCACTGCACCACACAGATCTTGAGAAAGGACAACTTATTATTTCAGGGATAAGAATTCAAAGGGGAATATTCCAGGGTGACTGTCTGTCACCACTGCTCTTTTGTCTTGTCCTTAACCCATCAAGTTGTTTACTTAACAGCAAGGTCATGGTTACAATTCGTCTCCTAGAAAACACTAAAGTGTAAAGACTTCTCGTCTTCTATTTTTAAATTATTTAAAACTTTACAGTTCATCAAATGAGGAACTGAAAGCACAACTGCAAGCAGTCAAAATGTTTCAGTTGATATAAGAATGTCATTTGGTCATCATAAATGTGCAAAAGCAACCTTTAAAACAGGAAAGCTGCAGCACCAAGAAAACATCAGTTTGGGACAGAAATGTGATATAAAACAACTTGAGCAAGAGGGAGTGTATAAACATTTGGGAACAGATGAAGGAACAACAATAAAACATGAATAAATGTGAATAAAACTTAGTGAATAATATTTTAGAAGACTTAAATTAATACTAAAAACAGCTTTGACATCTAGGCCCAAAGTCCAAACTATAAACCTATTTGTTCTTTCTGTCCTAACTTACAGTTTTGGAGGACTGACTGGCCCCAAAAGGTGTTGGATAGGTTGGACAGGAAAACATGAAGGATGCTTCATGCTTATCAAATAATTTATAAAAATTAATGTACAACAGAATTATATATTCCCCATTCTGAAGGAGAGATGGGCCTCCTCAAAACTGATTACAAGTAAAGATCTGCAATCATGGAACTGCACACAAATCTGCTGACCTCACAAGACCAAAATGTAGTGAAAGTTTTGAAACATGAGGAGAAAAAGTCTAAAATTACTTTCCTGCTTAGTTTAGCAAAAGCATATCAGTCTCAAGTGGGAATGGAAATCAAACCAGAAGTCGATAAAAAACAGGCAGCAACTGAATGTGCCAAAAAACAAAAGAAAGAATATAAGGTGAAGGAGCAGATGAGAAAGCAAGAAATGTGGAAAATGCATAAATATAGTTGTAAGTATAGAAAACTCTTGGGAACAACCACATGTTGATCAGGATCAAATGTTCAAAAGGTTAAGGAGAGGATGAATTTAAACCAAAAGATGAAAGGTTAATATTGGCAGCCCAAGATATAGGCTATGTACATGTTGGTTTATAAAGTCCACTGAAGATGTGGGAGAAACAGGCAAATGTTGGATTTATAAAACAGAATTTGAAACCATCAAACAACTTGTTGCAGGTTGTGATGTACTAATGGCAGAAGGACTGTTTACTGGAAGGCATAATAATAAGACTGTTGCACTGGGGATTGTGCAAACATTATTCTATTGAGATGGGTAAAAAAACACTGGAAACATGAGCAAAAAAGCATCATAGAAAATGATGAAGTTCATATCACATGGGATCATCCATTACCAACAGTTCAAAAACAGATCTGAGAAAACCAGATATAGCAGTCCATGAAAAGAACACAAAAGTAGCATTGATCATTGAAATTGCTGCACCCACTGACAACAGTGTCTTATGTGCAGAGAAACACAAAGCCATAAAATACCAGGATTTGCAGGCAGAAATAAGGGCAATGTGGAAGAAGGACAACCAGACAGTTCCAATGGTAGTAGGAGCAATGGGTCTTATAAGAAAGAATTTTCAATCATGAACTTTAATCATTTTTTGACTTAGAAATGGGGTTCCTTCACGTTATGGTATTAGAAACCCAAAATACTTGGAGAAATTAAAAAAAAGGTTGTTTAGGAATGAAAGGTATGCTAATTGGTTCTCTGAGTAAGTAGCCGATACATGGAAAAGACTACCAAATTACATTAAAGCAGTGGGTCTATATTATATCCTCAAAGAAGCGTTTCATTGAGCGCCTTTTCATCGACCCTTAAAACACGAAATATCAAAACAGCAAATGTCCACATCAGCAATTTCTTTCCCTGGGAAAAAAAATCGCTTGCCCTAAAAAAAAAAATCACTACAAACATTCCAAACTGGGGGGGCTTTGCCCCCCACCCACCCAACATGGGTAGCTGCGCCCCCCACACCCCCTAAATAAATATATCAATTCTGAGATTGCACTGCTGTAGGAAAAATGGCAAACTAACAAGGATGGTCAAGCGATTTATTTCCAGGGGGAAAGAATTGACTGATGTGGCCATTCGCTGTTCTGAGAGCTTGCGTTTTAAGGGTCAATTAAGAGGTATTCAAGGACATAATATAGACCAAAGCAAGCACTAGTTTACATATTTTTAGGAACAACCTGTTCACTTATTATGGGAATGACTGTTTTGGTATATTGTCAGGCTAGCAGAGCATTATTGCCACTGCCTTAAATATTGTATGTATGTATATAAGAATATTTTGTTGTTTTTCGTTCATTTTCTCTTGAATCTACCCTTCATTTTTCTTCATGTTCTTTTATTCAACATTCTAATCATTTTACATACATGGCAACTCTTCAAATTCCCTATGCTATCCTTTCTGTGGAGACTGAAGCATGGAATATCCATATCTTTGGCTCCATTGCTGTTTATTCATGGCTTTGTTTTTCTTACAACCTTTGCTCCTTCTTATGCCTTTATGGTCTACTGTTCTGACACCCCCATTCACCAAATCTTGGCTTTTAGCAGACATCAACCTTCGTTTCTTCTGCTCTGTGTTTCTCTTTTGTACATCTCATTCATTCTAGTCCATTTATTCTTTCTTTTTTCTATCTTCATTTATTTTTTTCCAACACATTCCTTCCATTTCCACTCAAGTCTATTAATCTCTCCCTTTTCTTCACAGTTTAAATGTGTCATAGTGCTGAGGTATTTCCCAGCACCCCATTAACATTACTGTCCAGTGAGGACTGAGGTGAATCCTGTCCCTACTAAGCAGGCCTTCATAATTCCAAACCTTCCCCAGTTTCTCATTATTCTATCTCTGCTTCTTTATCCATTATTTGAACCTGCAGTTATAGTGGCTAAACATTTTTTATTGGACACTGCTATGTCATAGCATGTTAACAGGGTTAGCACCTCTAAGAAGGTTACCATGATGCATGGTTTCCTATACTTATAGAATAGCAGATTGGACCTTCCTATGATTTCTACAGTTTCTAAAGAAACCGATACATGTAGCATTGCAGGCCTTTGTAATATACTTAATTACTAATTCATCTAATCTGGGAAATAGCAACCTGAGGACTGGTTCTACCTTCACTAGGCTGTTTGGTCACTATTCTTTGTCTTCTAATTGTCCATTTATAGAATCACCCATTACTACATAACAGCATCATTATAGCATTTCCACTAATATCACTGCGACAATTCCTGTCTGAGCATTCTCTCCCTCCCATCACCCTGGAAGGTATTTCTAACCTTGCTGGTTAACAAACATGAATAGTTCTTCTATTCCCGTCTTTCTCTGAATCAGCTTCCCTACTACCTTCAACATTGAATGATCTTCCTAATTCAGCCTCATCAGTGCCTTCTTTTCCTGCACCTTCCTATGTGCACATCATCTTCCACCATTCCTAGCCTCATCTCTTCTCACAATGTTATCTTTGTGTTATTATTGTGGTCCCTTCTGTCCCTTTAAGACTATGGTAACAAGCAAACAAGTGCACTCCGATGGGTTCCACTCAATGTGTCTTGCAAGACACTACCACTACAAGTGGTATCAAACACTTGTTACCCTCTAGACTACAACATGCAGAGATCAAGCACAGAATTTCATCATGTTTCCTGTCCCTGTACCCTCAGGAAGTAATGCCATCCTTTGAATGGTCATGTCCCTACCTTTCGGGTAATTAATGTCATCCTTTGGAAGTTCATTTCCCTGCCTCACAGGGATGCAATGCCATCCTTTGGACATTCTGTCATTTTTGTCCTGGGGCAGCAGTCTAATGATAAAGCTTCTTTCTGAATCTTGTGTGCTGCAATTACTGATAGATATGTCAATATATCGATAGACTGGTTCTACTGCTCACATATTTTTGTGATAACAAAGTTCCCTGTCTACAGAAAGATTATCTCTGTCTAATATGGCAGACATATGTAAAGCACACATATAGTATGTCAAGCAATGTCAATTTGAACTTCAAGGGAAAAAAATATATATATATATATATATATATATATATATATATATATATATATATATATATATATAGAAAGAGAGAGAGGGAGAGAGATGTATGCATACATACATACACAGTTTCAAATAACTTGTGTTATAAGTAACATGGCTGGTAAGTATAATGATTTTACCTCGATTTTACTGAGCAAATCTGTCAATTATATAACAGGAAGAGCTTTACTGTGAAACTTTAGATAATGTCAAAGAATATAAATTTAAACAGATAGCACTGAATTTACCTATTTGATAAGGCTGCTGACAGACAGAAAAAGAATAACTTGAAGTGATAAGAAATATTCTATACTGTCTTTGACTTAGTTATCATATCTTCTTCTTTGAGACTTCACCACAAATCAGTCAGGCTTTATTTACTTGGGTTTCATGTTCAAAGAGCTCCTGACACATTCAAGACAAGTATAAAACTGACAGGAAGGGATGTGGTGGCATATATTTTGCATTTCTTCACCCTATTTCTTCATTTAAATTGCTGCAAGCTTGAATACATTTTTTTCCTTGAATGTGGTCACTTTTGCCTAACATTATTAATTTAGTTTTTGCCTCTCAAATATGTTGTCATAGATACAATTATGATTCTAATACAAGGATCTGTGAAAAAATGTTAGCTGTGGAGCTGTAAAATGTGTATATTATTTTCAAACCGCTGTTTTGATAAAAGCAACAGAAGAGATGAATTTGCCATTTTTTCTCTAACAATGTCATTAAAGCTATATTTTATTTTTAATAATTTATATACAAGTGCACTGTTTAATTTTGTTTAATTTCTTGTTATAAATATTCCGATATAAATGACAAGACAGATTTTGAAGTTAAGGAAGACATAGTGTAAAAGGTTTGTGCAAAGTTTATCATTATTTTCACTGAAAACCAAACAGTAATTAAAAGAATGGCAGACAAGATAACAACCTAAACAGACTTTGAGCAGTACCCATTCCTTACTCTGAGAGCTATGCTCTAGAGTAGGAAAAATCTTAATGGTATTTATAGCTTAGGGTTTTGAACGGATTGTTTGCTGTCTCCTCCAGACTGTTAATGCCTTGATAGCATATCTCCATTAGTTAATGCTTTCTGTCTGATAAACTGTTTTGTGTGTACTCCATTTATATTTATTTTTCTTAACTTTTGTTTCTCCACCAAAATGTGTCAGCATTTAGTTCTAGGTTTCCATAACTCTTCTAGTGAAACAATGATTCTATACATCTCCCTTAGACTTATGCTTTCTAGCTTTATAGATTTCTGGGCCAGAAATCATTTCTTAGTTTAAGATGTATAAACTAGCAGAATGCTGATGGTACATAATTATTTACTCAAGATTTTTAAAGAGCAAAATTTCCCAGCCTAAAGTTTTAGTATATCATCCCAAGTGAGTATCACAGAAATCTCATGCCATTTAAATTAATTAATTTAAAGTGACAGAGACAAAACTGTGACATGCATTAAGAATTTGTTGTTTAAATATCCAAGAGTGTGTACTGATTTAATCTTAAGAAATGTTTCTTGGGGTAACTTGAATTTTTATCCAGGATATATGTTTAAATTGTTCCCCAATGTGCATTTAATATTGCGGTATATAAAGAACAATAGCCCTTGATTGTAAAGGCAAAATGTACCATTAAAGAGTGAAAACAGTAAACGTTCATGATATAATGGGATTATATATGTTTGTCAATTGTAGTACAGGTCTTATTATTAATTTGATTTATTCATACTAATCTTAGGCACTATTGAGCCTTAACATCTTAAATGTACCATGTCATTTTATTGTCTTTGTACATTTTCACACACTTAAGATTTATATGCACATGCAAGCTATAAAAGTAGGGTAAAACACAATGTAATTTGTAATTAAATATAATCCTTAAAGTATACCTTAATATATTAATCTGTTTGCAGCATGCTGAAATGAAAACAGACATTTGCCACATAGCCCTCAGTTTGACTCCCTCAGTTTCCATTTGCACCCCATATGACCTTAAGCAAGGCATTTAACAAAACTCAAATTCCTGTATCACTGCTGTAAAGAGTTAATCAATATACATTGCTGCACTATCTTTGATAACTCACTCCCCACAGATGTTTGTAAAGAACAATTCTTCCCTAACTTTTATATAAAAACACTCAAGTCCTTACAGCTACATATGAATGTAAATGCCTTTCAGTTAATATCTGGTCTGCTCGTCTGAGTATTCTTAATCCATTTGCAATTTGACATATGCCCTAAAGTCTGATGACTTAATCAGCTCTATGAAATACTTTATGATTTACTCCATTAAACATTTCTTTTTAATTGAACTCTTGTTTGTTACCCAAACCTTTGCCTGCTTTCTTTTATTATTCATTTAGATCTTGCCATTCCTTTGAGTTTTCTTGTTTATATGTTATAGCAATCACAATACATTGTAACTACATCATACATTTGAAAATTCTGTTTTTTTTTTAATAACGTAACTCCTGGTCACCTGAAAAACATAATTAAATCCAATATGCTAAATTTTCTATGTGTTTTCTTTTAAATTTCTCTTAGATACTAGCCTATGTCATGTCAGAAAATGCAGTGTGATAGACCACCACCCCAGTTAAAAAAATTCTGTGGCACTAATAGTGTCATATTTGACTAAATCTAATAATTAAATGATTAGAAATCCTGAATCTGTGTTTCAAATTCAATATTTCATGTTGTGCTTAGTATTCAACCTAACTACTGTCTCGCAAACACCAAAACTGCTTTCAGTTAAATCGTGCTTCATTAATCAATACACAATAACTTGCTCTTTCAGAGTCCCCTAATAAATCAGCATTGACTAGAAAAGTCAATATGAACTGTGTTGCACACAATCCCATCTAAGAAGATTCACATATAGCAAAGGGAATTGTTTCAAGTGGCAGAGCAGGGGCATACTATGTGCGGGGTAGCAGAATCGATACTCGCCATCCATGGTGTTAATATGCTAACTTACCGAATTATCATGCTCCACAAAACTATTCTCTTATTGTTATGCTCACTGATATATCCCCTGCAAACTGTGCTCTCTGAAACTCTATTTTCCACAGTTTATTATTCAGTTAAACTGTGCATTGTCCCCTGACTCTCCTTAAAAACAGATTCTGCCAATTTTGCCCACACGTTTATCCAAACAATATATATATATATA
>NC_056734.1:641877813-641997813 GCF_019279795.1 Protopterus annectens | reverse complement strand
GCAAGTGTGTCATTAAATTTAGATAGCAACAGAAGTGAAGTGAGTTAATCTACTCAGTTTAAAGTCCATAGATGATTAGGAAAGATGGTATGTTACAGCAGGAGCTAGATACCATGTCCTGAGTAGACATATCTTTGCACTTTGCAGGGATTTAGGAAATGTAAAGGTAGCCAAGCAAAGCTAGAAGCTAAATAAATAACTGACCCCCCACAGAAGAGTGATACCAGCACTTCAATAAGAAAAAATAAAAAGTAAGAACAACGTGCATAAACAGTAAGCTCTTTCACTGATTTATGCAGCTTTCTCATACCAGTTTAAACACACTAAAACTTCCAGTCATAAAAATTAAAGCCAACCAATCACATCACATACACTGAGTCACATGCATAAAAGAACAACCTCTGAAGAGACATAAAACAAATCCATTAAAAAGATTGATTAATAAAGAAGAGATTCATTAATAAAAAAACAGCCAGTCACATTAATGAAATAAGCCAAGTATTGGCTTGATGGACACATTCTCATTCAACCAGGATACCTGTCAGCTCGCAGTAACACAATCCATCTTAGTTCAGCACACTTTGTCCTGTTACTCAGATCCTCCCTCTGATATGCTCATTCATGATCTTCAGTACAATAAACTTAAAGCTATGATCAGGACTGTGCTCAGTAATATGTTTAGCTAACGTACCAGTCTCTGTACTATTCAATTCCTGACGTAACTGACATGCTGAAGTATCCATTCTTTGAAGCTGTGGTTTGTTTTACTAACATAATAAGCTCCACACAAAACACACTGTACATAATAAACCACATTTCTTGTCCTGCAATCAGCATAAAAAACTAAAATCAATTCTACAGTTAGGTGCAGGATACAGAATAAAACTGGTTGACCATATAAATCTACAAGACAATCTACAAGACATGAAAATGTCCCACATCAATCAGAACAAGCAAAACTATTACATACTGGCTGTTTTTAATATAAATCACGTTTAAAAGATCTATTATTCCTTAAAGAGAAACTTAGTGTGGGACCAACCAACTCACTAACATCCTTGTATGCCAAGAAAACAGGCCAGTATTTCCTTATAACCTCACAAACTGCACCTATGTCACTGGAATAAGTGAACACCAAATGTGGATGATGTTCTTGTATACATGGAGAAATTTCATCATCATCCTGAGTATAATCACCAAAATAAGATCTGGCAGCAGTAGTCCTCAAAGAGCGTACTCTGTCAGCAGTCTCTTTAACAGCAGAGAGTGCATAGCCTCTGGAGACAAATCCCTTAGTGACAGACTCTATGGCATCTTCTGCATGTTCATCTTTACTATGTAAGCACATAGCTCTGAACAGCTGACCCTTGACAACATTCCTAGCAATGTGCCCAGGGTGCATACTTGTCCTATGTTGAATGTTATTATGCTTACAGAGTTTCATGTATATCATTGTCTCAAGTTGATACAAACTATCCTTGCACACAGATATGCCCAAAAAAATCAATAACAGTATTGAAATACTTATGACTCAATTTCAGAAAAGTGGTGGTGCTCTGCAAGTAACCAATAAATCTTTCTAACCATTCAACAGTCCCTTTCCATATTACAAATATATCAACAACAAATCATTTTTAATAGACCAAAGGGTCTATGAAGGGATTATTAGTATGTATAAAATTAGTCTCACATTGTGCCATTACAACACTGGTGTATGAGTTGTGTACACTGCCCCCATCGCCACACCAATCTGTTGTAAATAAAAAACATCTTCAAAGATGAAAACATTATTATCCAAAATGATCTGCAGCAACAGACAGATAAGGGCTGACTTTATTATGGGTCTATATTAGAACATCAAAGTTTTAAAACATCAAATGTTCTAATATCGACCCCAAAACAGCAAACGCAGAAAATAGCGAAACTGCAGAACACAAAATTTTTTCCTAGGGAAAGAATTCGGTTGGCCGTTTCTGTGGCTTCGCAATTTTCAGCACTGTGTTGGAAAGTTACGGGTCAGGTTCAGGAAAGTGTGCGATTGTGCGGATGTTAGGGTTAGGGCACGGGTTAGGTGAGTTAGGGTTAGGGCGCAGGTGAGGTGAGTGTGCGATAGTGACAGACCTTAGGGTTAGGGTTTGGGTTAAGGTAAGTGGATAGATAGTAGTGTATGTACAGTTTAGTGTAGAGTAGATGTAGGATTTTAAGTGTATGTGTGTGGATTGCTGTTTTTTTTTGGTGTGCTTGTGCTGTGTGTGTGTGTTTCTCGGAACAGCGATTTTTTTCCCAGTGAAAAAATCACTGATTCGGGTGTTCGAGATTTTAAGCTTTCACTTAAAAAGGGCCAATGAATTAGCATTCACTTTTCTAGGATTTCACTAATTCAATACAGACCCCTTTATTATTAGTTAACCCACTTTGTCTGGAGAGAAAAAACCTCACATTCTCCACATCAGTCTCAATTGGAATAACTGTAAACAGTGAATTAATATCAAGAGTCACAAACAGTAAATCTGATATATCTGTGTAATTCTTATACCAAGCAAACAAGTCATGTAAAATATTCTTCGTATCTATGAGCACACTGGGGACATTGTCTAACACAGGACGTAAACAGTTCTCAACATTGATCAACAAAGGTTTGGTTATCCAACTGCAGCTAGAAACTATGGGTGCATTGGTGGATTCAAAGCATCTTTATGCACCTTGGGTAATCCATAGATCATAGGCATCAATTATAGTTTTAGAGCCCAAATAGATGAAATTTATAACAGTCATAGTCATGTCTTCTCTTGGCCAAGAGTGGATAAAGTAGATAACAGTAGTGCCTTGTCTGGTCAATTTTTTAAACCCAAAGTCCATGTCCCACCCCTCTCATTCATCACTAAACCTTCCAACACAATAAATTTAAAACTATCCCCTTGTTTATCCATACAATGCTTAGCTAGGGCATTCATTATCTTTTTCATTTTAATGTCTGTAATATGCTCATATATTCTATTTTTTAGTTTATTTTCCATTTTACCAATATAAAAGAACAGCAACCACATGTCTGCATGGACCCTGTTGAATATACCCTAGGACACAACTGAAAGCAGTTTTGGTGTTTGAGAGACAGTAGTTAGGTCGAATACTACAGCTGATATATATATATATATATATATATATATATATATATATATACAAGAGCGCTACAGAATCCTGAAAGTCCAAAATCCTGAAGACCAAAATCCTGAGACCAAAATCTCGAAGGTTCCTAATACTGAAAATTCAAAATACTGAACACACAAAATACTGAAAACATGCAGGATACCAACACTTACTATATTCCACAACAAGTACATACAGAAACATATTACCCTTCAATTATATGCAGGGGGGTAAGCCCCCCTGCACTCCCCATATGGGGGGCTGTGCCCCCCACACCCTCTGCTACTTAAATATATCAACTCCGAGACTGCACTTCACTACGCTAAGTGCAATCTCAGAGTTGATATATTTAAATAGCAGGGAGTGTGGGGGGGTGCAGAGTGTCTTTCCCCCCTGCTTATCCTTGAAGAAGACTAATATAGTTTGTGTTTTGTTTCTGTATGTACATGTGCTGGAATATAGTAAGAGTTGGTATCCTGTGTTTTCAGTATTTTGAACTTTTGAGATTTTGTTCGCAGGATTTTGGGCTTTCAAAATTCGTAGTGCTTAAATATATATATATATAGTTGTTTGTCTTTCGGCTTTTCCCAATTAGGGGTCGCCACAGCAGAACTCCAGTCTGCTAATGATTGACAGTAGATTTTCACAAATGCCAAGGTACCAGCTCAATGTTCAACCTTCAACAAAAGCACACCCATTTATGCATATCTTTCGAATGCCCACCCAACCGTGGGGAGGACATGCAGACTTCACACAGAAGGCACTCCCCACACTCCAGCCGAGAATCGAACGGGAGAACCTCTTGCTGTGAGGCAATAACACTACCACTGCACCACCAAGATATATATATGTGGCACTTGTGCTCAATGCATGTATATTGATTCTTCACGTTTCTTTAAACACCCGGATACGGGTTATTTATGGACATTGAGAGATACGGGTAATTGCCATACTAGAAACATAGTTTATGTAGCACACTGTCAAACTTGTTTTAAATATTACGTTGGTAAGACCAATAGATCCCTTAGAGAGAGGATCAGAGATCATATTTATTGCACTAATAGAAAGGATGATTATAGTGCTATAGCGAAACACACTTTAAATATGGGAAAGGAACATACATTTTTATTTCAGATTTTACAGGTTGTCCATGACAACTTAACAAAAGGAGGCATCAGCACTGAGACTGAGAGAATGGAAGTACATTGGATTCTTAGATTGGGAGCTCATCGAGGGAGAGGCTTAAATGAAACTGTCTCTCTTCAACCTATTCTCAAGAAGAGAAGACTTAAATGATTATTTGTAGTATAACTCATGTATTTGAAACTGTATGTATGAAATAATTTTTAACTCTTTTCAACTCTTAACTTTAAAAGCATTTAATAGTGTTTTATAGCTTTATATATAGACTGGTTAGTATTTGGTAAGCAACTTCTTAATTAATTCAGTACTTAATTGTTTAATTGTTTGACTGACTATGAACTAAGTGAGAAGGTATTTAAACATACTGACTTTTTCTGTTCTTGATGTCTAATGAAGCGGAACACTGAATCTGTGAAAGCGCTTACATTCATTAAATACTTGTGTTTTATTAGTTCATTGTTGGATTATTTGTTTCTTATTGAATGATAGCTGAAGAATTGAAGAATTTGCTTACAGTTTGCTGCATCACATTGGGGAAGTTTTCTAATATATATATATATGTGTGTGTGTGTGTGTGTGTGTGTGTGTGTGTGTGTGTGTGTGTGTGTGTGTGTGTGTGTGTGTCTGTGTGAGTGTGTGTGTGTGTGTGTGTGTGTGTGTGTGTGTGTGTGTGTGTGTGTGTGTGTGTAGATATATATATATATATATATACATACGCACACACACACCTGCACACATATATCTACCACTATATGTGTAAATATATATATATATATATATATATATATATATATATATATATATATATATATATATATATATATATATATATATATGCAGAAATTAGAACCACATTTGTCATTAGAATCTTTAGAAACCTAGCCCTCCTCTGTTTACTGCACATGCTTGAAGAGCATCAATGATCAATCACAATGTATGCGGCCAATTGCGCATCTCATTAAATATCAAGTGCATATATGAGAATGGTATGGCCATAAAGAAGCATGAGCAGTACTAATGCTCATCTATCATGCCTTAGCCACAAGGGCGCCTGGTGCAATCTTGTGTGCACAGTTGCTGTGAGAGAAAAAAGTTACAGGGTCAGGATCTGTATGTGCTGCTCTATGTTTTGATATATGCATACAGAGAAGATAACTTGTGAAGTTAGTTAATGGAAGTAAGGTGAAACTAGGAGGGTTAGAATATATAGTTGGCCTACACAAACAAACATGGCACAGACAAGACTGCTGGGGAAGGTGGAGGCACAATCAGAGATGTGGAAGATAATGAAAAAGAGGCATCAGACGCAAAGATGAAAGATAGCCATGCTGCCCGTGGGTGGATTTGAGTACAGGAACTGAGGACACTACTGGCTGTGATGTTTCTTGTGATGATATCATAACACTGGTAGTGGTGTGATAGGCCTGGACAGTGGCAGGCTTTCTATTCTGAATGGTGTTGCATATAAATAGAAAAATAAATTAATAGAAAAAAATTAAAGCAACACATACATGGATGGAGGATACAGAACAGAAAAGCATAAATCCAGTGATCACATTATGGTACTACATCATCAGGATCTGACGGTTTTATCTCTAATGTAATGAAAAGGTCAGGTAACAACCACACTAATTTTAAAATAACATGCCTATATGAACCCTAAAACAATCACCACTTCTCCTCCAAGGCACTTTGCTTACAGGCTGAGCTACAGCAGTGAAACTTCTTTAGGGAAATACACAGTAGTTGCACTTTTCACGCTTGAGGAAAAAAACAAGACAACAATAGCATGCATTCCTGAGAAGACTTGAAACCCCAATCTTCAGTACTTGCATTTTAAAGGTTTTCATTTACAGGCTAAGCTACAGCAGCAGTCAAGCAAAAAAAAAAAACATATAGCAATTATTTATCATATGCTGGCAGACTTAAAGAATAAGAGTACAAACAATGACACCTCAGCAGAACACCTTTTGGATCTAAGTTATTATCCAGAAGCAGTTAGCAGTGTAATACTCTGCAAAGAGAAGTACTCAAAACATCTTGTTCATACCCTATTACACATACGCAGGCTCAGTGAGTTGGGCAGGGTACACTGCACAATTGGTCATATAATGATATGGTAATGACCAACGTTATTATAGGATCATGGGATCATAGGAGGTTATTAGGCTAATGGCCCTAGAGCCTTTTTAATCCTAACCATTCATACCCCAATTTTTTTTTCCCAATTAACAATGGTCATGGCCTAGATTAGCTTTGGTATATGCTTTTTTCTTGGGGTATCTACAGACACTTTCTCTAAGATAACTTCTTCAGGCAAATGACTATGACAAATGAAAAAGCAGTCTTTATATATACTTAACTAAATAAAAACAACATGTTAAAAAGCATGCAAACATTAATTGTTTAACCATCAATTATTTAATTCAGTTGGTCTTCCTGAAAAAAATATTTAATATGGTGCCACAACTGATGCATGTGGTACTCCTAACTTGATTGGAAGGTATTGTGGGCTAGCTCCATTGATTCTGACTGACTGTAACCTGTCATTGAACGAGGACATGCTCCATCTTATCATCTATAAATAAATGTTTGCATTTCTCATAGCTTTAATGATAGCGGAGTATGGAGGAGATCCAAATGCCATAGTTAGATCCACTTATGCAACATCAGTGCTCAAACTGTAGTCTAAGGCCAGAGTTATTTGATCATAAAATTCTGTTTGCTTGGTTAGTGTGGATCTACCTTTTATAAAACAATGTTGATGTATATCTAGTAAAACCAACTTATTTGGATTTTCATTTAGAGGGTCAATATACAAGCATTCAAATCATTGCCCAGAATAGCTGTATATAATTCTAAACTTCATCTTGGATGCCTTTCTTATATATAGATGTCATATGAGATAGTTTCCAGAACTCAGGAACAAAACCATTATTTAAAAGCTTTTTGAAAATGTGTTTAAAAAGAGATCTGACTGAGTGATCTATATTATAAATAGAATGGTAGCAGTGTTATCTAGACCCACTGACATGGATTTTTTTATTTTATTTAGAGCTTTAACCACTGAGTCCAATGTGACAATATGGCACAGGAAAACATTTGAAAATATATAGGGCCGGATTCACGAAACCTCCGTGTAAGACTTAATATGTCTTACTTGGAGGCTGCAGTTGAACGGTATGACGTCAGCATGCCATGAATATTCATGAGGGCATGCTGACTCATCCGTAACTCTTACACGGACTGAGTAGGCAAGCGGGGGGCGTGTCCGACTGCCGAGCAGTCTATAAGTCCACGCCCCTGCAAGGTTTTAAAAAGCATAATGTCAACAGACAAGAGCGGGTCCGCTCAAATGTACTTGCACCCAACACCACACTCCCTGACACTGTAAACCCCCATTAGAGTTATAAAATGGAAAAAAATTTTTTTTTTAAATCCACGATATAGCTGCCCGTATTTGTGCTTGTTTGCGTGGGTGTGCCCATTGCTTAACCACAGTTAGCAATTGTGACATTGAAGAACATATAAGGACTACTTATGCAAATTAATCCAAAAAGCAATAGCGTAATGGTAGAGCGTATGCCCAAAGAGAAGTCATTCACAGGTCGAGTCCCACCACTCCCCTTCTTATTTATGTTTTAAATCAGTATTTGAAATAATACCAGACAGATATGATTAAAATTTTATTAAAAGCAGTGACATGGCCAATGTATCAGCGAACAAAATATATATATTTTAAAAGACCCAGATATATAATAGCCTGCCGTTAAGCAATGTTTTACACAGCTAAACACAGGTGCCCATAGTTTAATAGCACTATACCCATCTAAACAGAGGTGCTCATAGTTTAATAGCACTTTATCCAGCTAAACAGTTGCCCATAGTATAATAGTGCTTTACCCAGCGCAATAGAGTTGCCCAACATCTAAAAACGCTTTACTCAGTGAACCCAGGGCACCATAGGGCACAGGGGAGCAACATAGAGCTAAGTTGCTTAAACGCAGCCACACCCCCTAGCCTGTCTAGACAGTATTAAAATAAAAGAATGACAAGGTTTGAACCCAGGACCCTTTACAGCATAATCAAAGCACAGAACCACTAAGCCATGACAACATAGAAGAAAGAGTCACTATTAATATACATAAACCTAGGAATGGTAGTTTAACCATTACTTAGCAGGTCTGCAGTCAGCCGAGAATTTTACAAAATGGCCAATCACAAAAAAGTGTGGGAAATGCAGCATATTTAAGCCCCACAGGTAGGAATACACACCATAACTGATTGTAGCTTACATCTGCAGTCAGAATGTCTAGTGTTGGAGAGGGAGCGTGCTTCCGAGCGCAGAGATGGGGCACCGAGGAGTCCAAATACATGGTTTGGCTCCTAGTCCACCGTCACGAGGCAAGACTCCTGCAGGGCTAGTTCCAAGGGATGGAGTACAAGGCAGAGGCTTGGAACCGGTTAGCTCGCGACCTCACCAGTGCCACAGGCGTTCCCCGGACTGGTGACCAGGTCCGTCACCACCATGTGGACCTGAAGAGACGAAAGGAGGACTGCCTGAACCAGTGGATACAGGAGGCCCATGGGATGTTGGATGCCCCACAACTGAGTATGTAGCCATGGAATGCAGTATGTAAGGATTTAAAATGGAGTATGTATAATGGGTAGGAATGTCTCAATATCCCTTCATTTATTTTACAGCTGCAGGTGACCGTGTTAGGAATCAGCAAGCCTATGAAGATAGGCTGCTAAGGCTGCGCCGCCAGGCAGGTTAGTCATTATTCTGCATGTATTGTTATATAAAATATGGGAGAGAGCATGAAAGAAAGTGTTGTTGTCCAATAATACAGCCATAAAATGGACTGAATAAGTCCTCTGCATGTACTGTCAGATAAAAACGTTAGAGAAGCAGAAAAAGAGAGTAGTAACCCATTTAGAAAGGTAACAAATGTCTGGAATAATATCTCTGCAGGCACTGTCATATAAAATAATATGTGAATGAGCCTGAAAAAAGAGTGTGCTAACCTATTAATAAAGGTATAATATGTCGCAAACATATCTGCCATATATACCGTTAAAACAAATAAAGGAGTGAGCCTGTGGAAAAGTGTGTAATGTCATTAATAAAGGTCTAAAACCCAGAGTGTGTCTGTTTCACTTAGTATGAATTGTTGTTGTACCCTTGCATTATACAAATAGTAATGTGTTAGAAAGTGCTGGCAACCCAGAGTTCTGCAGTCCCATCTAAAGTGGGTGATGGAAGTGCTAGTAGCTGTGAAGTAAATATACAGTCCTCAACAGTCAGTTACTGGCTGCCATGCATAAGTAAATCTGGCACATGAGTAGCATGTGAATATGTTCCCCAGAAATGTAAGTGTGCTTCAATAAATGCAGGGTTCTGTACAATTAGAAGTGAAAATGTCATGTGAAAACATCCAGATATGTAGATAAAGAAATATAAATGCAACCATGAAATATGTAGCAGCAACATCTGCATCCTGGACAGTTAGTATGTGAGATATAGGTCAAGGATAGTTTGAACTAGCCAAACCCATTACACTACCTAATGCACGGTGGTAAGTGTAATAAGACATGTAGGGAATATACACCTGCAGTCACTAGGAATGTAGAGTAGAGTAAAAGTGTTTATAAGATGTTAATGGAGTTTTTTTCTACACCCTACTGTTTGTGCATAAACCATGCAATTCTGCACCTCAATGGGTATGTGTAATCTTAAATATTTGTCGGGATATATATCCTATTGTTCCATAAATATTTGCACTCATGTTGATGCATGTGCCCTGTTCAAACACCACGTTCATGGTGGTCTTTTGCTACCAATCATCCCTGCATATGGTAGGAATAACCACTGTTGTTCAATATATGCATGCATTATGTTTGCTGTTCAACTGTTGGAACTGTGGTGTGTTGGGTTAATGGGAAGACTACTGCATGCTGTTACAACTAATCTGGAATGCTGTTGTTTATGTTGTAATGAAAGACACCGAATCACAGAACGTATGGGAAGGCCGGTCCCAGCAGACCCACCTGTCCCTCCTCAGTTGGCGAGTGCACCTGGCACCAGTGGCTCTGGTGCCCAGCCCGGACTCCCCTCCTCCATTGGTCCTGTGCCACCTTTGAGTGGAAGCACTGCAGGGGAGGGTGCTCATCCTCCAATGCAAGTGTGGGCGGAGAAGGGCCACCCGTCACCCTTCTAAGGGTCCGGACTATGGTGCGTAGACAAATCCAGCGTTCAGTCGCTGATCCCCTACGCCAGCTTGAGGCGAGAGTGGCACGTCTCATGGGTGAGCCTGCCCATCCTACTCAGCCCCCAGCACAGCCACCCCCGGGGCTGTGAAGGTGCAGTGGTGACTGCCCATGGGTGGGGATCTCAGTTCCACTGTTACCATCTGTGGGCTCATGGGCTTGCGATTTCCAAACAACCTTCCCCGTCAGTTGTGTTCACCCATCCCATGTGTCAAATTCCACCCCTGTATGCATCTTGTTTGTCTTGTCTGTTTACCTCCCCAACCTACCTCCCCAAATATACCTATTTCCCCTACCTCACTTACCACTCTCACCTGAAAAAAAAAAAAAAAAAGGGGCAATCTGTACCCGAAAAAAAATTACGCCCCATACATAGCTTCCCATTTTGCACATATGTCCATAGGACATGTACATCGATAATTCTAATTGGCAGTGCAACAAACTATGTTGTCCTCACCCCTCTCTCAGGGGTGGAAGGTCTCAAAACTCACTCCAAATTTTCAACATATGCACAGCTGTTGCTATTAAAGAAATGGGCAGCAATGGGCCTTCCCTACACCCTTCCTGCACATCCCAAGCTTGTTTTCCTACTGTCTGTCCCTCTCTGTGCCCCCTTTTTCACCACTTTCCTATCTCCCCATTTTCTTTTCTTTAAAAGAAATTAGCGCAGGGGTTAGCGGGAGTAAGCACTTTTAAGCAGTAGTTAGCGGGGTGCGCGAGTGTGAGCTTGTGTGCGCTTAGCTAAGCATTGCTAACCCATGCCAACCCACTTACAACTGCTTAAAAGTGCCTTAGTCACTCTGTATGACAAGGCCCTTGTACTGCTCAGCAGCAAAATAAAAATACCCTTGTCAGTCTCAAACCCAGGACCATGAACTCACCAGTCTGCATGAAGTACCACTAAACTACAGCAGATTTATGATAACTTAGTGCTGAAAGCAATTTATCATGCATTACCATGAGTGAATGTAAAGGGAAAATAGGAATGGCATAACACAAATCTTGTTCTGTGGGCCTTAACCAGCAGGTGTTGTTGAATTGCATGGCATGACTGTGAAAAGAGAATCAGCCATGCTAGTATGGAATAAGGTTACAGTAGCAGCTTACAAACCCCACACAGTATCAGAGCAGGATACACACTGGCATATTAGCATAGGTCACAGACCAGATCATCCCAACAGTGACTGCTCTACATTGATGACCATGATTAGTAAACAAAAGTTAGCTGTGCCCCTCTGACTCCCTGTGAAATGTACTAACAGTAGGCAGAAAGGTGTTGAATCTCACTTAATAACAAATGTCAATAAGTGAGAGTAGACACCACTTGCACGTCAGAAAAGGTGTAGTAATAGAAATGGTCTGAATCACCCAAAGTCTGAACTGAAAAATGTCAGAACTATATCACAGGTGTATCCCAGTTATATGTACCTTTCCCTGAGGCTGTTCAAATATATACGTGAGAGTATCTGAGGCCTAGAAGAGTCAGAAACACACAGGCATATCAGCTTGTCTGCTGTTACACACTCTGCAAATAGCTGTTGAATTAATCCCACAAGCATGCCCTTATGTAGAAGTACAACACAAAAATAGCAAAAGATGTAGCCATGTACTGCTAGCAACCACCTGTGACAATGCCATTGTTCAGGTGCTGAAAAGACTGCTGCAGTGCAAAGTCAAAAAATACTAGGCTGACCTCTGTCTACCATCTGGATATGTCCACAGGTGGGAGCTACTCAGACAGACTACAAGCCTTCATAGACTTACAGGTACACAGCAACTCTGCATGATCAGCAAGATAAACATCACACGATAATAAATAATGCGCACTGCAGTTCTGCACCCCTACCTAAAGTACTATATACCCGTGTAGTCAGGCACAACCAAGGGTGTAGGTAGGCATACACAGTACAGAAATATGTCCAGTCATCCTGAACAGACTGTGCTAATGCCAACACAAACCACAAAATGTTCAGATGTGAGTAACGTACTAATGACAGTATAGCTGTTCACAAACAGTGCATGTGCCTGATATACATAATTGGTGGTACAACATACTTAGATGTCCTCACCACTCTCTCATGGGTGGAAGGTTTCAAATATCCCACCTAATGTATTGCGTATGCACAGCTGTTGCTGGTAAAGAAATGGGCAGCTATAGACCTTCTCCACACCCATCGTGTACATCCCAAGCTAGTTTCCCTACTGTCTTCCCCTCTTTGAGCACCCTTTATCACCACAGTCCTATCTCCCCATTTACTTTTCTGTCAAAGACATGAGCGCGGGGGTTAGCGGGAGTGAGCACTTGTAAACAGTAGTCAGCAGGTTTGCACCAGTGTGCTCATGTGTTCGCCTAGCTTAGCATTGCTAAGACATAATAAGCTCCACCAAGCTTAGCTTACTATTGCTAACATAAAATAAGCTAAGCTAAGCTTAGCTTAGTATTGCTAAAATACAATAAGCTAAGCGTTGCTTAGCATCGCTAAGTGTCACGCAAACCCATGCCAACTCGCTTACAACTGCTTAATAGTGCCTTTGTCACTCTGTATGACAAGGCCCTTGTATTGCTCAGCAGCAAATTAAAATACCCTTGTCAGTCTCAAACCTGGGAACCTGGACTCACCAGTCTGCATGAGGTACCACTAAGTCACAGCAGATACACAACAATTTGGTGCTGAAAGAAATATAACATGCATTACAAGGAGTGCATGTAAAGGGTAAATAGGAAAGCCATATGAATACATTGCAATAAAGAAATATGACATGCATTACAAGGACTGAATGTAAAGGGAAAATAGGAAAGCCATAGGAATACATTGCAATAACTAGTGTTGTATGCCAGTTAATTCCCTAATTCCAAAAGAAATTACATACTCCCATGTATCCAGTGTTAGCATTAGGAGGTGTGAGTAAACTTACACACTGAGAAGAGTGTACTTGAAGAAGCAACAGTCAGGTTTCAGTACAACATGCGTTTCACTGGCTACAACCCAGCTACAGATATGAGACATATACCAACCTTCTGACTGACACAACAGTGTCCACAGCAAACAAGCATGGTCCCCACCTTGCAAAACTGAAAGGCCTATGCCTACCTAACATATCATTTTATAGCAGTGTCCTGAAATCACAGTGAGAACTGCAATTACCACACAGCAGGCTGCATGCAATTACTAAATGGTGGGCACCAATTGGTGCAGAGGCCATCAGATGCACATGTGCAGATACCTACAAAAGCAGCCTGTACTTGCTGTCCACACATGCAATAATATCATTGCAGCAAATGGAGAGAGAGAGAGAGAGAGAGAGAGAGAGAGAGAGAGAGAGAGACAGACAGACAAACAGTTGGAGAGACCAACCCAAACAAAAAAAAAAAAACAGAGGTGGTTGGAGACACCAAACAACCAAAACAACAAATAAAACAAACAGAGGTGGTGGAAGACACCAACCTAAACAAATAAAAAAAAAAAACATCAACAGGTACAACAGACTGAGGTGAGAAATACAAAGGTAAGGTATGTAACACAGATGTATTTGCTGGCATCTGAATGATGTGTCTGAAGGGTACTCTACATTCTGTGAACACTCCTTATGTGGTAGCTGTCCATATCTATATGTATATGCAGATGTGCATAGGGCAAGGGACATACTGCAACTGTTAGTAAAGGCTGGACATATATATGTATTTGAAGGTTGCTATGTGCACATATCTATGTAGGTTTTAGTGTGTGGCATTGAAAACAGCAAGCAGTGCAGGTATATGTCATGTGGTGGTTAAATGCTGTGGGACTGAGTTACAGCCAGTGAGGTCTGCTACAGCTATACGGCCTGAGGACAGTGAAATGCATTCTGCACAACACTGTGCAATATTATTACATAATTGTATGTCTCACAACTTTTCCATAATTGATATTCCCACCATGAAAGGTGGGCAGTATATCTGCATATATATGCATGTATATGTACAGCAGTGGCTGTTTACAAGTATGTGTAGATATATATATAAATATATATATATATATATATATATATATATATATATATATATATATATATATATATATATATATATATATATATATATATATATATATATATATATATATATATATATATATATATATATATATATATATATATATATATATATATATATATATATATATATATATATATATATATATATATATATATATATATATATATAGATAGATATATATATATATATATATATATATATATATATATATATATATATATATATATATATATATATATACATATATATAGATATAGATATATAGATATGTAGATATATAGATGTATACATATATAGATATATATATATAGATATATACATATATAAATATATATAGAGATATATAGATATATACAGATATATATGGATATATATATATATATATATATATATATATATATATATATATATATATATATATATTTATATATACGTATATAGATGTATATTGATATGTATATATAGAGTAATATATAAATCTATATGTATATAAATATTTATATATATATATATATATATATATATATATATATATATATATATATAGTGAGAGAGGGAGACACAGGGTCAGACGTTTTGCAACAGGTGCCTGGTGACCAAGGCATGGACTGAACACCCAGTGATGATATGGCAGTGCCATACCCCATTCCAAAACACTTTACCCACTAACTACCAGATAGGTGGTTGCCTAACACTGAAGGTGTCAGAAGGGAACATGGGACAGAGGTGGACAGTAGTCTCCCCTTTGATATTCACAATGCCACACTAATCTTGTAATCTGTCTACGTGGTACGTGTAATCACAAACGATGTGACATGTACAGAAATATAGGTCAGTGTTCCCCTGTACTCATCACAATGCCCCATGTGGTATGTACCTCACATGACAACGACAGCAAGTGGAAAGGCCACAGACATACCTCACAAAGAGTAATACTGCCCTGAAACATATGCCCTATGCAGACTGACTCACATAACCACAGCTACAGTGCGTTGTATTCTGGCCACCCAGAGGTTACCTCTGCCAAACATACAGAGGTATGCCACACCCAGAACAGTCAGACAACCACCATGTCAACACCTTACAATCCAACCGGGCTACACGGCCTAGGTCCCTAGTCCCCGCAACCTCATTAAACAGCACATGCTGGAGGGATAGGCTCCTATTGGCAAATATGCCATACTCTGGAGTAAACCACCCAGCATGAACAAACAAGGCTCCTCAGTAGCAGATGCCAGACATACCCCTGATGATTGTCTGGGGGATAGATAACACTCCCTGGGAATCCCGTCTGTGCATCCAGTTGACAGGAGGAAGTGAAATCTAATTACATGTGTGTCACAGGCCAGGATAGCATATAGCTAGGCTGCTGTAGGCCCCAGGGACAATAGCGTATTACCTATTTATGACACAATGCACACAGACATGTACACAGTGCAATACCTGCTATGTGAGGTGGAATGAGTGTGACAGTGAATGTGTGCAAGGTCTGTGATGGTGTGATAGTTAGGTGTGAGGTTGTTTCTGTCATGGTCGTTTGTGTCCTAAGTGTGAGGCCAGAGAAAGATGTGTCAGTTACTGGGATGCAGAAATAGTAGGATGGTATATGTTGTGACGTAGTTCCTTGTATACGACTGTGGTGTCCCATCATAGGCTGAAGCAATACATGTATGCTCAGTAAGTGGTACTGCTGGTGAATCCAGCCGACATTTGAACTGTTGTACCACCTGAAGCTATAGGCCTAAACAACACAGTATGGTGTATGTTCGCATTCCCTGGTAACACTGTCTTGTGTGTTTCCTGCAGTCTGCACAGATTACATTCCTCAGGCATAGATATCTGTAAGTAGGGGCACACAGTACTGTAAGGTACATAGCAAATGCTCATCTGTGTTAGCATACATTTGTGTGTTGTATGAATGTCTGATGTGTGTGTAATGATGCCTGTACCATGTCCGAAATCACATGTGTGATGCAGGGTTTGCGTGTGTACCTAGCAACATGTATACTCTGTTACAGCAGTATGCCAGCTATATTAACAACTGTGCACATATGTAAGGTAGGGGTATGGCATCAACGACTAGGGTGGGTTACTGGTTATACTGTAACTGTACTTCACATTTATTGCAATGGATGACATATTTCTGCATGCATTAGCTTGATATGTACCCCCCTGGCAAGGCTCTGCATTGGATCCCAAACAGTGAGCTGAGTACTGGTGTATACTGGTGTGTCATATGGAGTGTGGCTGGCACTGTCAGCCAGTTGTGGGCTGAGCACTATGTGGTATTGAATGTGTGTATCCTCTGACAGATGAACAGATGCTATATATGGCAGTTAACTGATATCTGTACTGTATAATGTTAAGTGTGCCACATGACTTGCTCACACATATTGTTTACTTGTCTTCCAGGTTTATGGCTCATCACAGGAACCCCTGCTACACATCTGCAGAGGAACAGGAAATCCACCACAGCCTGGTTCAGCACTATACCCTGCTGTTTTCAAGGGTCAGCCAGCACCAGCAGGAGCGTACTGGACTGTGGCAAGAACTTGTTCATCGGGTAAATGACATAGGCATGCATAACTGGACATATGAGCAGGTACGCCATCTCTGCAGTGATTTAATTAGAAATGTCCGGTGGCGTGCTGCGTCTGATATCCACAGACAACAGCTTGCCACAGGTGGTGGGGTGGCCATACACCCCCCCCTCACCAGAGTGGAGGAACTGCTGCTAAGTGTGGTGGCTCCTGGCTGGCAACAACAACATCGCACATGTTTTGTCATGGAGGCAGGAGCCACACAACATAGTGACATGGAGTGTGCAGGTAACATGCCCTAGCAGTAGACTACTGTTACCTGTATTGTTAGATTATGCATGTGTGAGATGTGTACTGTTTTTAGCAGTTGTGCTGCCTATTGTGTGCAATACTGATAGTTTGAATAGTATCTGTACACCTATGCCTGTTGTTCTGCTGTAGTTTCGCACACTCACAGTAGCAATGCCACAGTTGTGGCCATTCACAAACTGTGTCATATTCTTGCAGGTCCCTCTGGTGTGACAGCAGGGCAGACGTTACATGCTGGTAAGTGTGTTAATACTTTAAACTTGGTATTGAACTGTGCATGTCATAGGTGAGGTGTAGGCCATGTGCACATAACACACCTACGCATAATGCATGCTGTGCATGTTTGCTGTGAGACGTGAAACATCTCAGTAATGTCAGTAGCTGCCTCAATCACATGCAATGCACAGAGCATCAGTCACAAATGTGACAACACTGTACTGCACATTGGATAGGCATAGTTAACACACATGTACACAACATAACACTTTTGCATACGCAGTACACCTCAACATTCTACACGTAGTGTAACCGGACACCCGCTGCCAGGTCACACTTCAGTATGCCACATGTCATCCACACACCACACATACCATATCTGAGGGGTAGGGGCCTAGCATGGGGCTGTGCAACACTCCTCAACACATAACACAGTCATGTTAGGCAATGCTCCCTATTGGACAACTCACACACCCTTGTGCAACGTGGCTGTGTAATTGTGAACTTAGCCACGGCACTGCAGTTCAGGTACAGCATGCTAGGCTTTGGTCTAGTACACTTTAGTGGCCTTGAGTGACCACATGATGCATGATGATGATGGCTAATGGCACTACACCCCATACTGTTACAATGGCCATGTCCAGGATTGGTATCCCATCACATATACATGCACCACTCATCCCGTGTGTGTACATAGCATACATGTGCTACACCTGTGTCCACAGTTATCTGCTACAGACACAGACACTGCAATCAGACATGGAAATCCATGTGACACACAGATAACACACGCAGCCATGGTATGTATACCTGTGTGTGATGGTGCACAGGACATTGCAGAGCTTATAATACTTGTACAGAAATGTTGTGTCCTTGTACACATTGTGTTCCAGGGTGTAGGCAATCACTGAACATGTACACACATGCACCACAGCCATGTACACTGTCATTAACTATGGCTGTCTACACTCACACTGCATGGACTTGATCAACACTTATTCTGCATGATGACACATGCACGCGACTGTTTGCCTTGTGATACTGTCACCCACCTTCAACCAGTATTGAGTATGATTTGGATTTCTGTTGTGTGTGTGTATCTGCTGTAGTGAGGAGTGTGCATGTGTTTCTGTGTTCCTGTGTTCCTGTGTGCAATAGTTCCTGTGTGCATGTGTGCATGTGTGCATTTGTGCATGTACAGACCGTAACATGTGTTTCCTGTCTTCCTCTCACAGGTGCTGAGGTAGGGCTTGTCGAAAGCAGCAGGTGACCTGAAGCCACTGCCACGGATAGTGGTGAAGATGACACATGTATTTTCGCACAGGGAGATTTGACAGGGTCTGTCGTTGGTCCACCAATCAACAGTACATAGCATTCAACCCCATCTATGTGCACACTCATACTGACATTACATCCCTCACCACCAATGACCATAGGGGAGGGACAGCATACAGTTGGCATTGACCAGGAGAGTGTGGTACCCATGGCACGTGCATCCCCTCACAGCAGCCATAGCCATAGACCCAGAATGGTACCACATAGGCAGAGGTCCAGGGGTTCTCGGGGAGCACCACTGGACGTATTGCCCCTGGCAGGCATGCCCTCACAGGTCTTATGATGACCACTATGTTCTGGGCTGTAATGCAGGCTCAGGCACGTATGGAACGTTACACCAGGCAGGGACTTAGGGCACAGAGGGCACATAACACCGCTATCAATGACAGCATCCGTGACCTTGCCGGTGCCATCCGGACATACACAGAGGTCATTGATAGACATTGGGGGGAGACAACAGATGCCCTCCATAACATGTCTTCCTCAAGCCAGGACTGTGCAGGACGGTTGAGACGTCAACGCGGATGCATGCCAGCAACAGCAACAGCTGGCAGTGGTCGTGGATGGCCCACAGCTCACAGCCACTCCCGTAGTGGCAGTACCAGCCCCAGCAATGCTGGGGCTGGCCTGTCCATTGTCCATCACAGTAGACCATGTGCACGTGGCTCTGGCCAGTCCCAGCAGGGACATGGGTCCAGTCATCATACCTCTGCCTCTGATGACAGTACCCAGTCAGGGTTGGTACCCAATACCGTCCGTAGCACCCCTGCCAGGCACAGGTACTGTGTCCATGGCCAGAGACAGTGATCTGTGCAGCCAAGCAAGTACAGTTTGTGGCTGTCCCACAAACCACTGTATACGGCAGCCACATTGTGGAGCTGTGTGCATGCAGACACATGCACATTAAGCAAACAACTAGGGCTCAGACATACAAACACACATTACATCAACATTGGTCCATGCTGTACTGTTGTCCCACACACACACACACACACACACACACACACACACACACACACACAAACACACACACATACATGTTGATTGGATGGGTCAATGTCAGGCTCTGGCAAACAACAAAACGCCCTGTGCATATGATGATACCTGTGCCACCTCCTGTCATCTGCATTATCGATGGAGGGACAGGCTAACATGGTGCTGATGCACAGGGTGACACTATAGCAGTGTAGCAATAATAGCGAGTTGTCAACAAGGAAGTCTAACTACATTGTTGTAGGTATATCTGAGCAGACATTATGCATCAAGGCTCTGATTGTCAATGCAGCATTGTTTACACCACTGTTAGGTCTGAGTATATATTTTCCACCCATGTGCCACTTGGATGATGTGTGATGTGTTGCCAGCATGTGTTAGTGAGTGAACAGTACGTGTGTGGTGTGCAGTACAGATTAGCAAGTGTACATCTGTGAACATGGTGGGTGCGCACTGTCTGGATGTACGTGCATAGTGGACACATGGGATGTGTGGCATACCCTGTCATACACATTTTTAACATCCCATTGCATCTTTCAATGGGCAGTATGCATTCTACTACAGTTATGTACTAACATGGGTAGACATGTGTATGACATGGGTTGACACTATGCTGTGGGTGATACCGTTAATATCAGTCAATGATTTGCAGTCTGGTAGTATACACAACCTCAACAGCATGACTATAAGCAATCACTGGATGATGTCCTGACAAATGACACACAGTAGTAGGGAACCCAGTATCAATTAGATCCTTCCGGTGCTACACTATAACACTAACCAGTGGTGATGACCACCACCCATTACTGTGAACATACCTGTGTGTCATATAGCCCCCTTAGGTACATGCAGACACACTAGGGATGTGTTCATCCAAATCTGGGAATGCATGGAATGGCCTACAATGCATTCCCTGGATGGGACGCATATCCTACACAAGGGTATCATACAGACAGATACCTGTTGTGTGATGCATGCTGTATAGCAGTAAGTCGACTATGGCATAGTCATCCTCATGTACTATACATACTATCCAGTCAGTACCACACCGGTGGTAGCCCTCAACATGTATGTCGGGTACCATTGTGTACATAGAGACCCATGTTATGTAATGTGTCCCTTGGAATCCACATATCCATAGGTATTGTGGAGTCCCAAGGTGCATCACAGACATTAGAGGCCTGAATGCATATCCACAAGGCAGTCTTACACCTATAAGGACTGTCCATTCTTGGCATAAACCCTCACTCACACTACTCTTAAGTAACTGTCATTGGTGTGTGTGCCACAGATGACCTTGACCACAGAACACGACAGTGGATGGCCATGTCACATACATACATATGTGACCTACGATCTGAGTAGCAGCGGCACAACCTGTCAATGGAAACAAATGTATTCATGTAGTATGCAGGCGTCACACCTATGTACTGATTGAGGGAACATGTACACATATATATTTGCCATGCAGATACCTGATGTCTGCAATGCACTTACTGTTGTCATCATACTATGTCATACCATAGTAAAAGCAAAACCCACACTGTGTTGACCAACAGTGACACACAAACAAAATAAGCATTTGCAGGATTCAAACCCCTACCTAACTATGTTATGATACTAGGGAGAGACACATTACACAGCGCCCTATTTGCTTTACTGGCTGGGATCTCTTCTCCTGCAGTATTTGTAGGATGGTGACATCATCAGACTTTCCAAAGAGGAATGTACCTCTTTTAGAGTGTTTTCACAGTCTCCAAAAAGGACACTCCTTTCAAAGACAATTGCACACATACACACAACCCCCCACCCACTGTTTGCAGGATTCAAATCCCGATCTAACTATGTTATGATACTAGAGTGTAATGCATAAACACAACACGTTATTTGCTTTACTGGCTGATTTCCCTTCTCCTGCTGTATTTTTAGGATGGTGACATCATCAAACTTTCCAAAGAGGAATGTACCTCTTTTAGTGTGTTTTCACAGTCTCCAAAAAGGGTACTTCTTTCAAAGGCAATTGCACACATACATTCATTGTTTTCAGGATACAAACTCCTACCTAACTATGTTATGATACTAGAGAGTGACGCATTAACACAGCGCGCTATTTGCTTTATTGGCTGGTTTTTCTTCTCCTGCTGTATTTGTAGGATGGTGACATCATCAAACTTTCCAAAGAGGAATATACCTCTTTTAGTGTGTTTTCACAGTCTCCAAAAAGAGCACTCCTTTCAAAGACAATTGCACACATACACTGTTTGCAGGATTCAAATCCCTACCTAACTATGTTAAGATACTAGAGAGACGCACGAACACGGCGTGCTATTTGCTTTATTGGCTGGTTTTCCTTCTCCTCCAGTATGTGTAGGATGCTGACATCATCAGACTTTCCAAAAAGGAATGTACCTCTTTTAGTGTGTTTTTACAGTCTCCAAAAAGGACATGCCTTTCAAAGACAAGTGCACACATATACACAACCCCCACACTCACTGCTTGCTGGATTTAAACCCCTACTTAACTATGTTATGATACTTGAGAGAAACGCACTAACACGGCACGCTATCTATTTTACTGAATAGCTTTCCTTCTCCTGTAGTATTTGTAGGATGGTGACATCATCAGACTTTCCAAAGAGGAATGTACCTCCTTTACTGAGTTTTCCCAGTCTCCAAAAAGGGAACACCTCTCAAAGGAAACTGCACACATCTCCCCCAACACACACACACTTTGCAGGATTCAAACCACTACCTAACTATGTTATGATATTAGAAAGAGATGCATTAACACAGCGCGCTATTTGCTTTACTGGCTGACATCATCAAACTTTCCAAAGAGGAATGTACCTCTTTTAGTGTGTTTTCACAGACTCCAAAAAGGGAAGTCCTTTCAAAGACAATTGCACACATGCACTCACTGTTTGCTGGATTCAAATCCCTACCTAACTATGTTATGATACTAGAGAGAGATGCACTAATACAGCGCACTATTTGCTTAGTTAGCTGGTTTCCTGTCTCCTGCAGTATTTGTAGGATGGTAACATCATCAAACTTTCCAAAGAGGAATGTACTTCTTTTAGTGTGTTTTCACGGTCTCCAAAGAGGACACTCCTTTCAAAGAGGATTGCACACATACACACAACCCCCACACACACACTGTTTGCAGGATTCAAACACCTATCTAACGATGTTATGATACTAGAGAGAAATGCACTAACATGGCACACTATTTGCTTTACTGGTTGGTTTCTCTTCTCCTGCAGTATTTGTAGGATGGTGACATCATCAGACTTTCCAAAGAGGAATGTACCTCCTTTACTGAGTTTTCCCAGTCTCCAAAAAGGGAACACCTCTCAAAGGAAACTGCACACCCCCCCCCAAATACACGCACACACCCCGCAGGATTCAAACCGCTATCTAACTTTGCTATGATATTGGGAAGAGATGCATTAACACAGCGCGCTATTTGCTTTACTGGCTGATGTCATCAAACTTTCCAAAGAGGAATGTAACTCTTTTAGTGTGTTTTCACAGTCACCAAAAAGGGCACTCCTTTCAAAGACAATTGCACACATACACACACAAACTCACTGTTTGCCAGATTCAAACCCCTATCTAACTATAGTATGATACTAGAGAGAGAGATGCACTAATACGGCGCACTATTTGCTTTATTGGCTGGTTTTCTGTCTCCTGCAGTATTTGTAGGATGGTGACATCATCAGACTTTCCAAAGAGGAATGTAACTCTTTTTGTGTGTTTTTACAGTCTCCAAAAATGACACTCCTTTCAAAGACAGTTGCACATATACACACAAGCCCCACACACACACTGTTTATAGGTGTTCCCCATGTTATGATACTAGAGAGAGACGCACCAACATGGCACACAATTTGCTTTACTGGCTGGTTTCTCTTCTCCTGCAGTATTTGTAGGATGGTGACATCATCAGACTTTCCAAAGAGGAATGTACCTCCTTTACTGAGTTTTCCCAGTCTCCAAAAAGGGAACACCTCTCAAAGGAAACTGCACACCCCCCCCCAAATACACGCACACACCCCGCAGGATTCAAACCGCTATCTAACTTTGCTATGATATTGGGAAGAGATGCATTAACACAGCGCGCTATTTGCTTTACTGGCTGATGTCATCAAACTTTCCAAAGAGGAATGTAACTCTTTTAGTGTGTTTTCACAGTCACCAAAAAGGGCACTCCTTTCAAAGACAATTGCACACATACACACACAAACTCACTGTTTGCCAGATTCAAACCCCTATCTAACTATAGTATGATACTAGAGAGAGAGATGCACTAATACGGCGCACTATTTGCTTTATTGGCTGGTTTTCTGTCTCCTGCAGTATTTGTAGGATGGTGACATCATCAGACTTTCCAAAGAGGAATGTAACTCTTTTTGTGTGTTTTCACAGTCTCCAAAAACGACACTCCTTTCAAAGACAATTGCACATATACACATAAGCCCCACACACACACTGTTTATAGGTGTTCCCCATGTTATGATACTAGAGAGAGACGCACCAACATGGCACACAATTTGCTTTACTGGCTGGTTTCTCTTCTCCTGCAGTATTTGTAGGATGGTGACATCATCAGACTTTCCAAAGAGGAATGTACCTCCTTTACTGAGATTTCCCAGTCTCTAAAAAGGGAACACCTCTCAAAGGAAATTGCACACCCCCCACCCCCCCCCCCCACACACACACACACTTTGCAGGATTCAAACCCCTACTTAACTATGTTATGATACTGGAAAGAGACGCATTAACACTACACACTATTTGCTTTTCTGGCTGTTTTTTCTTCTCCTGCTGTATTTATAGGATGGTAACATCATCAGACTGGACATAGTGATGTGTGTACACTTTGTTTTATGCCATTCCAGGAATGGTCCATGTGGGTCAGCAGGTGTCAACAGTTTGAACATGGCCTCAGTATCCTTACCTTGTGTGATCTGTCTGTGGACACATTGACATTCTGTCATATGTCAACACATATTTATGCGCAGCTTCTTGGTTTTGTGGATACTACATGTGTCTGGGATGCTAATAAATGGCTATTCAAAGTCTATGTGACACATGTAGATGTGTTCATTGATGTATGTCCTGGGTGGCTGCCTTGTAAACAGTCTAGCATATTTGGGAACCATGATCCGCACATGAACATACCACAGTTGGTAGGGTTGTGTGTGTGTCAGCTTCCAATAGCTCTGTTTATGACTGCAACCATGATGGACTCCATGACCTTGCAGATCAGACCTCATAGGCGTACTGGACATGACTTCCCACGGTGTGCTGTGCACCAACATTTGTGGGGAGTGCCATATGTAGCTGTGACACATTCAACGGTTCCACATTCTGTGTAAGGGGTGCGGCTCAGCTGACTGTTCAGGTGCATGATCTGTTTGTTCTGTAGTTTGTGCATGACACATATTGGGAATCAATGTATTCCACCTGCTGCCATGCTTTTGGTAGTGGGGGTAGCTGCTCATCCATTCTACATGTAATATCTCCTGGTATGATGATGTGGACTATTGTCAGTGGGGGATGGGTATGTACATATGTGCCTGTCTGTCATGATGTCGGCATTGACACTCAGGTACAGTTGGCCCTGACTCAGGACATATATGTGTGTACATTAATATTTATGACATAGCTGAAGGAGGTGTCATGTTTCAGTCTGGACTCCTTCTCAGCTCCTCTTTACAAAACACTAACGAACATGAGCACTAATCCCTGTTATACTCTTTTACATGCTTAACACCCTACTGATCCTTTGTGATCAGGCTACAGAGTATGTCATGATAATATCGTGGCATGTCCAGGAGTCGGTTTTGTGTGTACTCTTCAGTCCAGCTGGTGGATATTGTGATATTGACACAATGTCACATCTGCCTCATGTACACAGACAACCCTCTCCTCCTCCCGACAAACTCAGATATATGTGTGAGATGCACCTATATAGATATACAGGGAGCTGTACTCTCTTGTCCCATGACTGGCACACTCTATCAGGTGGTGAAGGCAATCACACATACCACATATCAGTCTCACATATCCTCTAGCAACAGCACTCAAACCACATTAGCACACATTGACATACTCGGATGCTGTAAATGTACTCTACCTAAGCAGCAGCAGCCTCCAAAGCAGACACACACACACCTGCTACCCCACTACAATACCCACATATCACTAAGTTCACAATGTCAGTGTGCCACACAGTCATTGCCCTTCGGGCTAAACAACACACCTAATACACTTGTAATAGGTGACACTTATGTTCAGACACACTGACGTACCACTTACCAGCCCTGACAAGGGAATAGTCACTTTGGGCTGTCTGTTGGGTGCCAGGATCTGCCGCATAACGCAGGCAGTCAGGTCACTCCAAAGCAAGTACAAGACTGGCACCATCATTGTCCATGCTGGTGTGTGTAACCTCAGACGTTACTCCCTGGACCACATGACATGATACATGGAGGTACACTCTGATCATGTAGCCCAGGCCAGTATGACCCTGACCTTGTCTAGCATCTTACATCCACCAATTATGATGTCACAGTATACAGACACACATATCACATTTAACAGTTGGCTAATGGATTTATTTCATTCATAGGGGATACAGTGTCTGTCAGCGTATGGTGACATCCTCAACATGCCACGTAGCTTCACTATGGACAGCTTGCACCTGTCACCCTTGGACTTTGGTATGCTGGCTAAGGCTCTTGCTACCACCAGAGTGCCTTTTTTAAGCAGGGCTCAGAAGACAAACCCACCTCCATAGACATTACAGGTTAAATGAAACTAAGGGTAATGCTGCTCAACAACAGTTGTGTTAACCTCATATTGTGGCCACTCAGAACTCTCCTCAGTATGGAGGATAGCAATATCTGTGCACTAACAGACACCTGGTTCAGGCTCGCTTATGCACACCAGCACTACCAGGTTATGTTTCATACCATGATGTCTGACAACAAGACATGGAACAGACAACACAACTAGGGGGAGTATCCATATACATCACAGATAAACACACCTCCAGGTTAGTAGCACTGCACAAAGCATCACAGACCATACATATACAACTACCATTGTGCAATACTGCCTTTCAGTTTGTTGCCTGCTACAGAACACGCTCCCAAACTCAGGAACCACACTCGGCTTTTGTGGGCACTATGGAGAATATGAAGGTCTCCACAGACACTATTATATTGTGTGACTTCATATACACACATATTGACTGGGGATACTACTCAAGCCCCAACAACTTCACCCAACAGTCACTACAATTTGTGGACTCATATGCTTTGGCACAACCAGTCAGCACAGCCACAAGGGGGAATACATATTGGACCTGCTCATCACCAACATGGGCACTCTATGTTCCACACCAGCAATATACCCCTCATTGGTAAGGTCAGAACATACATGTATCTCACAGGACATACATATACCCTCCACACACCCATCCTGGGTAATCTTGGTGAACTTCTCATGAGCCAACATCTCACTTCACTGAAGCAAGGTGGTATCCTTCAGAGATCCTGAGACAGAGGCATATACGGCTCACACTGCTGCATCCTTTACATACACATTCTATGGACACCTAGTGGACCTCATGGATTGTGCTATCCCAAATAACAACAAGACCCACTACTACAATGGCAGAGGACCTGTCTGGTAGACCCCAGCCATTAATAAGCTGTACAACATCAGGAGGACGCTACTACATGATAGAGCACAATCCCAGACTGGGAAGGCATCTGTGATCTGTACTAGCAGACAGCTACAATCACTCACAGACTTTTCTAAGGGCCGCTTCTACCAGACAATTGCACCTGACACGTAGGACTATCACACAGCCTTCTTCAGTTATGTCAGGAACCTGGGTAGACACTCACTGATATGCTGTGAGTTACCGCATACTGACTAAACCTACCCTGAACCCACTGGCATTGCCTACATCCTGGCAATCAGGTTCAGTGCAGATGTCTCCCACCCATCACCCCTAAGGAGCAACTATCCATCCCAACAGAGTATAACCTCCCTGACATCACGCAGTAACAGGTGAGTGCTGCCCTCCCCACAGCGTACATCACAGTATCAATCTGACCAGATGGTGTCCCAGCCTGCATCATACACGAGCATCATGACAAACGCAACCCTCACATTACATCACTGTTCAATATTGGAGTTACCACAGGATATGTACCAAATGAATGGTGTACTGTGACTGTGGCCCCGCTCCACAAAGTTGGTGCCACAATGGACCACAGACAATATTGCCCTATAAGCCTATGTAGCCTGTTCTGCAAAGCTATGGAGCATATTGTCATAAGACTCCTACACATAGACATCGGGAACATACAGACACTGTGTCCTACTCATTTCAGCATTGTTGTGGGCAGATCTTGCCTTTTGAACCTGTAGGTATTCTTTAAATGGCTAACAGGTCCATCGACATAGGGACGGCTATCCACACAGCCTACCTGAACCTTGCAAAAACATTCTTCACAATAACCCACTGGGCCATTATGCATAGGCTCACCAGCATAAATTTGGACACATATCTCACACAATGGATTGATACCTAGATCAGGGATAGCACCCACATGGTCAGGATTGCAGGTGCCATGTCTGACTATACACCAGTTACACATTGCATCCCACCCAGCTTGGTCCTGGGATCTCACTTGTTCAGTATATATTTGTCTTATGTACAGGCTATCACAGGGAAATATGGCTGAACATGTTTGCGCTTGAAAGCAAACTGGGTACCATGATCAACACTCCAGCTGCCACATGCATACTCAATCAGGGTCTCACAGAGATGGATGACTGGTGCCTGAGCCATGGCCTACAGCTAAATACCATTAGTTGCATAGTCATCCCCTTTGGGAGTAACAACATGCCCACACATTACCACATAGGTAGTACTCCATTACATACGGTAGGAGTTGTTAGGGGTTTGGGGACATCACTTGTTCGTACTGTCGCCTTTAACATTCACGTTGCCAAAGTGGTTGGACACACCTTCTATGTGTGCCACCTTATCCCATATGGTTTCACATCTAGATCGAGTGAGGTCATTGTGCCCCTATACTCATCACATCCATGCTTTGTTACAATGTCACATTTGGGGTGTACCTTACCTGACACCTGCAGCAACTCTACTGGCCATGGACAGTCCTCACCAAGCAGATCTAGGGACTCACACAGATGCCCTGCATAGTTCAGATGCAGTAACTCCAGCTCTACTCAGTCGCTTACCACCTACTCAGATATGATGTGTGCCTGTTGTTTACAGCTATACCCAAACCAGAATTACTGGACATGCTCCACCTCAGGATATCCAACTCCCGTGGAGCTACACACTGCAGGGACGTATACCTCAGTACAGATGTTAATAGGACATTGTGGAGGGACAGATTCTTATCCCAGAGGCTCCACTCACTACAGAATGTAATACCAGTTTCACATAGGCAGAGCCACCCACTGACCACCTACTGGAGACATCTTGACGACTGTATGGGTGATTGTATATTTACCCCTGGGATATCTTCTGTGTCCTGCTAGACAGAGGCACACTAGCATAAACGTAAATGGGCTATCTTGTGTGAACTACTATTCACACACACACAGTGTAGTGATCTGACAGGGTTGCGAATGCCAAACACACTCTGGCTAGGCTTGTACATGCCCTAGGGCAGATAGCCTAGTATCGTCCTCTGAACCTATGCTAATGTTCAAGATGCACAATGTTTATTGCTGATACTATTTGCAGGTCTTTATTATCTTTGCTTTACCAGTTTCCATGAAGAACTTCAGTATCTGCAGAACATATTTGATTATGACAGGGTTCCACTATATTATATATGTGTAAGTTGTCATATAACTGTGTGCACAGGGCAGATTGCTGTATAGTGACAGGTTCCTGGGTTAAAACATGCAACTGCCAGATATGCTTGGCCCACTGCTGTACTCAGACATGGCCTAAGTGTGTGAGCATGCCCAGTTCTGACATTCCATGTTTTGTTGCCTGACATTTGTCTCATTTATTCAAGTGAGTGAGCATGCCCAGTGTGACCCTTCAGTATGTTGCTATCTGAGGTCCACTACATTTGCTGATGTGTGCGAACATGACCAATATTAACATTTATACTGTGTGTGTTGAAAGTCAGGTTCTTTTCTCACTGCAGGACTCACCTTGGTGTCATAACTCAACAAGGATTATGCTGTGCCTGCAGGGTTTCCATGGAATACTTTGTATAGACTTATCAACATTCCGTCATACAGGTGGACCACTGCAATACTGGCATGGTTTAGTGGTTCAGTACTTGGGCTATAGTGCACAGTACACTGGGTTCAAGGCCCATCACTGCTTTATATTTTCATACTGAGCAGACCAGACTGCTTAAGGGCCTGTTAAGCAAATATGAGCATGTTGGCTTTTGTTCAGCTATGCCCTACTTAGACCAGGCTTGTCCGACATTGCTCAATATTCACCAACATTGCTGGACGTTGCCCAATATTACTGAACATTGACCACAGTTGTGCTAGTTGGTGTGTGTGATTTTGTTTGCGTATACTACATGGTGGTAATTGCTGTTTAGCACTGCTTTATATTGCTTAACATATGGCATTCATGCCTTAGGTGGTGCTGCAGGGCTGCCTATGTCGGATGCACATACTACACTCCCTGTACATGTTGGAATCAGGTAGTGTCAACTTAGGCATCCCTTTTACTTTATGTGCGAGTCAGAGAGGGGTATCATTTCCAGAGTTCCTACTGAGCCAGTGTATGTGCTATGCGTTGCTTCTTTGCCAAGACCAAAGCATACTGGGCACGCTTCCTTCTGCCTACTGAGGTAGGCTCAGGTTGTTCCTCCTCTGAGTCATGCTCTGCCTGAGATGGCCTTGGCAATGGTGGGGGGCTGTTTGGCCCAGGCCTATGCTGATCCTGCTGCAGCTGTTTTCGCAGGATCATATTATGTAGCATAGCACATACCATGACAATTTGGGTACATGTAGTTGGAGAGTACTTCAAGGCTCCACCAGATGTGTCCAGACACAGGAACCATGACTTGAGCAGCCGAAACACACGCTCTATTACATTACGTGTTTGTGCGTGTGCCTCATTATGGCGTTCCTGTTCAGGTGTGTGTGCGTTTCTGATGGGTGTCATCAGCCACAGCTCCAGTGCATAGCCAGCATCCCCCACTAGGTGAACATGTGGGATGTCTGCATTGGCAAATGTCTGGTACAGCTTTGTCAGATGCCAGATATGGGAATCATGGTAGCTTCCAGGGCAGCCTGCACACACATTCAGTATTATGCCCTGGGCATCACACATGACCTGGTAGTTGATGGAGGGGAAGCCCTTGCGGTTGAAGTAGACCCTACCTCACTCGCCGGCTGGTGCTTTGATGCATATGTGCGTGCAGTCTATTGCACCCACTTCCTCAGGGTATTCTGCTATTTGCTGGAAGAGACGCATATTGCTGGCCAATACCTGATGGGAATTGGGGAAATATACATGATCACCGACATGTGCTGACATTGCATCCAGGAACTGGTGTAGTACTCTGGGTGCTGATGCCTGTGATATCCCCATCATATCACCAGTTGGTCTCTGGAAGGTACCTGATATTCTTAGGCCAACACATACCTTGGTTTCCACTGGGATGGGTTCCCCTCTGTTGGTTCTGTGTGTGAGGCGTGGCCTGCACAGCTCAACAATTTGCTGCAGGAGGTCTCTGTCCACTCTATAGCGCTCCACTATCTCCAGCTCATGTAGCCCCTGGTAGCTTACCCTGGGCCTGTACACTCTTCTCCGTCTCCTCACTGTGGGTTGTCCAGCAGCATTTCCGTTGTCACCACCCTCAGCATGTTGCATATGTCGCCTTATAACAGCAATGGCAGCCCCTAACATTTCTTTGTCTGATTAAAGCTTTTTCAGTTTTCACTTCTATTAGCTTACTGCAGTGTCTCTTGTGAGAAACATAATGGACTGTTGTTTGCAGAGTTTTAAGTGCTAGGCTGGGCTGGGCTAGTGTACTGCCTGTGTAATTGCCTGATTCTGATTGGTTTCACCTGCTAGCTCTGCTAGTACTCCCTGGTAGCTTCCTACTATTTGTTGCGCTTCCTTTTTCCTTTCTGTTTCCTCTGGGGGCAGCACCGCTCACACAAGCGCAAACGCGCTCACAGCAGCTCACACATACGCACACATGCTTACACGGACTAAAACTTGCTTATTCGGGTTAAAACGCGCGCACACCAGTGCAAATGCGCTTACAACTCTTTAAACAGCCTTATACATGCTTACTCCGGCTTAAACATGCACACTCACGCTTACACGTGCGCACTCTGTGTTACTCAGGTTTACAGGCGTGCACACGCGGGCATGCATGCTCAGCAAGAAACTTTTGTGTTATCCATGGTATACACCTTCCTTTTCTTGGCTTTCCCTAGCCTACCTGTTGACACACCTCTTTCCATGATGTCTAAATGACAGCGGACACATGCCGCTCTGCTCCAGTGAGCTTCACTTCTTTCATGCATGCCCCCCTCGTGATGTCACCTATCTTCTACTCTGTTACTCCCCATATCCTACTCCTATACTCCACTGGCTGTGCTCATTTTGCTATGTAAAATAGCGATTCACTATCCTAACACTCATTTACATAGGATTGCCTACTAATGTTTGGTTACATGTCTTAGACTGAGCTTCCCCCCTTAGCAACCTCTACTCGGTGGCCATGTTGTCTTCAGCCTGCCATTCACTTGCATTGTACATTACTAATTTCAATAAAATCCACATTTGTGTGTTTTAATTTTAAGTATTCTGGTTTTTAGAGCGCAGCCCGTTTGCGCAGTGCTGCACTACACTTAAACATTGGAAATCTGCGAAAAAAAATATTATTTTTATTTTCATTTTGCATCTGGGAACATTTCCAATGGCCGTATATTTAGCCATTGTCATGCTTCCTGCACTGGATGCAACCTTTATTTGGAGCTGTCACGGCTCCGTTTTGCTATTTGCAGAACGGTACTCAGTTGTCAACTGAGTACATTTCTGCAAATAACACTGCTCTTACTCGGACAGGTTCGGGTTTCCTAAATCGCAAATCTACCTCATTTGCATGCCTTTCACCTGCAGTTGAGGTGATTTGCATGTCCCAGCCCTGTCCGTGTAAGAGCCATTTTAGGAGCTCTCTTACACGCCCCTACAGGCTGTTCCTGGATCGCTCATCGGACATGATGGCTGCATGGAGTCTTACTCTACTCTTAGACTCCGTGCAAGCCATCGTGAATCCGGCCCATATTGTTAGCATATTATTGCAACACTCTCATTACAAATCTTATGTGATAAATATTTGTTACATTTCTCAGTTATCATGTCAGAATTCTATATGTAATTGTTATTAACCTTCAGTACAATAATTGAGGGGTACCATTTCGCATTTCATTTAAAATATTTGTAATAATTTTCAGTGTTGGATGTGTCCTCAGCAAGCTTTATTTCATATTCTGATCTCCTTTCTTGAATTTTAAACTTTAGATCTTTAATAACTTAATTGAGTTTATTTTGTTATAATTAGATATTAACCATCGGGATAGTTGAAAATCATCTGCTAGTGAGTAAGGTTAAGCCATTAGAATTTTGATTAAGACTAACTTGAACAATTTGAGGTGTGCGGCTACAAGTGTTTGGTGTAGAAGTTAATAGTTTTGCCAGAAATGGTAAGTATAAATATGTCAACATGATCAATGATTTTTTTTTTCAGTCACCAGAAGGTCAAGTTATCTTCTAGATGCCCTTATTCACAAGATGCTAAACAGTGGCTTTGGGATGGAAACAACCCATCCAAGATCAGGTTTACACCCTAAGAAGTATCCAGGATAAAGATATCACATAAAACAGCTACTGAATAATATGTCTTCTCCCAATCAGGCCTAGTAATATGGAATAGACTTCCACCTGAATTAAGGGGCCTGGAATCTCTGACTGAATTCAAAAGTTCTTCAAACACTTTTTCAAAGAAACTGCGTGTAAGTTCTTTAAGGACAACGGTTAACTTCACCATTCACAATCAAACAGCACAATACCTTCAGCAAGACAATCGTTATGAAATGATGAATTCTAAAAAAGTATGCTGCCTCCAGCATGAAACTGTTTCCCTACTTGTTATATTAATGTTGTCCTGGTTGTTTCTTGAAATGTTTAAATTCAAAACGGACTTTATGTATATACTGTAAACATTGTAGGCATCTTTGGTTTTACTGTTAATTCTATATCTGCTACATAACTCAGACCTCTCAACTGACCCTATTTTGGAGAAACATTCTTATTTTCAGGCCTGATTTACCCCTTTACATGTTGTTCCTATTTTTGGAGGTATGAGCCTATTTTCAAACTTGATTTACCCCTTCACACAAATTTCTGAATTATCTTCATCACATATGCTTTTTGAATCGGTCTATTACATAGAAAACCACAGTATACGACCAAAGTACTAGTGATACCAATAATTTAAATAAACAGGATGACATCTTGCATCTTCCTTTTATAAATTGTATTTATTTATTTATTTATGTAACATTTGTTAACCGGGATTGTCCGACTGAACTGAAGAGTCCTTTTTCAGTGGAGGCCTGGGGAAAAAAGCTCCAACATATTATACAATTTTCATTATAAATTAGCATTTAACAGCAATGTTACAGGATTATTACAAGGCATTAAGTAGTAATACAATGTTATACAGTGTCAATAATCAGGAGTATAGCAAAACTATTTCAAGATATATAAAATGAAATATGTAATTAAGATGAATATATTTTTTGGAGCAAGTGGTTACAAAAACCCAGTTTTATCATAATGTAGTTGCATGAAGTCAAGACAATTACAATAGAATGTTTCTCTGAGGAGATTTGCTTAATAGATTTTAAAAGACAGTAGAAAGAGTAGTCAAGGAAGATTAGAGAGAGCTAGTGAGAAGAGTGAGTTAAGGGCAGAAAGTAGATTAAGGTATGAGAAGTAGGGGATGTTTAAGGAGGGAGAGTGCAGTGGCAGGACCAGTGACTTTTAAACTGCTGTTTGGTGGCTGTCTTAGAATGTTTAGGATGTGTAAGGATCCTGATTTCTAGTGGGAGCCTATTCCAAGCAATAGTGGGGTGATAGCTGTACATGCTGCATCCAAATTTAGACTTGGGTTTGTAGATTTGTAGTAAATTAATAAACCTAAAATAACCTTGTGTGGTAGAATTTTGCAAAATGGTTCATTAAGTTCTTCAGATTTTGCACTCTCCCTTTAATAAACATGTTTATATTTTTTCTACCATCTGGTCAGGCTCTGTTTTTCAAACATGTTTCTGAGTAGTATCCCACATTCATTCTGGAAGTGGGAAGTCTTGTGTGCTATTAGGTATTCAAATGTTATGCTAATTAGGCATCCAGACTATTGGCTGGATGCACCTTCATTTCAAGGCAGTTTGTTCCTATTTTCAGTGCCTGCAAGTTGAGAGTATGGCAACATTTTGGTGTACCTAAGACAATAATGAGCATAAAGATTTGCAACAAACGTGCATTTGTTCTAAGACCCTTTAAAAATATTTAATTTTGCATTTGTTCTTATGTATTGTATACTTCTTAATTATTTTTGATGTTTGAAATATCTGCTCATCTCATATCTGCTTAGGATATTTCAGGCATTAATATTTGCCAGCTTTACATTATGGAATGTGCCCCAGCAATCAAATTTCAGAATATGACTATCCCATGTGTTTGGCCAGGATTAGAATGCCTGTCCAAAATTAAGAATTAAGGGTGGTGAATGTTTTGGCTCTTTAAAGCGTTCATACCATTGATGCATATTTGAATTATCTTACCTTTAACCTGTGTTGATTGATTTAAGTGTAGTATCTAGAGATATGATGTAATGGGTATGCAGGGACATGGATTGATGTACAACTAATTTAAGTAATTACAGAGGAGTTCCACTTCTGTGGTATGTATCTCCATGGGAGCACTTTACATAATCAAATTACTGAAAGCTTGAATTGCATATGGTCGAGATCATATGTTCAAGCTTTCAGTAAATCAAATGTGTAAAGTTTTAAAAATAACACTTTACTTACCTTAAAACATTACTTGCACACAGAGGCAAGGATCCTTGTACGCTCTGTGTGTAAATGATGTTTTCATTTTTTTTTGCGATGTTGACAGGAAATGGGAAATCTCCCGTTTTGCACTTCCACATACAGCGCAAAATGGGAGATTTCCCTTTTCCCCATTGTAGCACAATCTCGGAGTTGGTATATTTAAGTAGGGGGGTGTGGGGGGTGCAGGGAGGCAAAGCCCCCTGCAAAAGCGATGTATGACTTTTTTGTTTTTTTTTTACATTTCATTTTAGGAGTTTGAGTTTCCAAAAATTAATCTTATGGTCTTGACCATATGAAGTTTGGGTTTTTGGGAATTCAAGCTTCTAAAGTGAATCCATCTCCATGGCTGTTTGAGGAATGTTTATGTACAAACCCTTCCACTGTGGTAACTGGAAAGTTCCCAAAATGCAGTGTCAAATATTTTGTGCTTCTGTATGCATTATAAGTCCTTGTTTGCCAGGCAAATGATGCTTAACTAATTTCTACTTCCTTTGTAGAACTAGTCAATGCTGTGATCCCTAGGCAGTGAGCTGTGCCACCTCCCATTTGGGTGGGTGAGGTAATGGTGAATTGGCACTGACTGCTTACTCTCACCCGCTATCCTGATACTCCATTGTCAGGCTTCACTAGCCAACCATGGTTCACCAGGGTAGCAGTCAGGTCTTCATCTGTCTCTATACAATAGAGATAGCTTACACCTTTAGCAAATACTATAGTGCCATCCCTGAAGTTTCTTATATTTGGTATAACTTTTTTCTCTTATCCCATGCATGATTATGAAGCCTTCACTTGCTCCATTGGACCATGTGTTCCTTTGTTCCAGTAGTCCTATGACCCATTCATTATGCTCATGGTGATAGTCAGGCAATGGAAATGGTGTAGTCATCCATGGTGGCATAAAAGTTTTTCTGTTTTAATCCTACAATTTCCCAGAAAATTCCTAGATGGTGCTTCTAAAGTTACATATGCAACACTTACTGCACAGTACTATCTGCATCCATGAGTGATGGAAACCCACATACACCTCCTTGTGACAAGTGCTTCCACTGGGTCCCCAGTCTCTAAGTCAAAGCTGAAATGAATCATGGGTTACTAAACATGCTGAAGAAGCAAGCAGTCTCAACCTTTTCACCCTTCTGGGACACACAGATGGCTTCTCAACAATTGGGATTATTAATTGATCATGTTTTGTCTGTGTCATAGACAGGGCTATATCCCTTTGTTTCACAAAACCAGTCTGACATTTAGTATTACTGGTAAAACATTCTCTCTGGGATTTTACAATATTCTTACAACTGAGTTATGCCCTGTCATTGCACATTTACATAATCTCACTTCTAGATGAGTAGCAATTGCTGTGATGTTTCTGCCATCAGTGTGAACCTCATACATGCTGTTTTCTGGTCACATGTCTTGTTTGCTAAATAGTTTGGCACCACTTATGTCAAGAATCATACCATCAACTGTAGGAGTCAGAGAACTATTACTAGAAAGGCTTCTGCTTATCATTCTCTTGCAAATATCAGTTTTGACTTCCATGATGTTTTTTGCCTGTAATAGAGCAACTACTGATTGTACCAGGATGTTAATCTATCCACATTTTCTGCCATACCTGCTTCATATAGATTTTAGAATTCTTTTTCTATCACACTTTTGATGTAGAAGGTATTTTCTATGATGTTACCAAACACACTTTATTGAAGTACCTTTGTGCAGTTGAATGTTTAAACTTTTCAACTTTGTTATACCATTAAATGTTTTTGCTTACTTTTCTTATCCATACTCTGTCACAGATTTTTTTAACTTCTCCACCCTACATTTGATTATCGGCTGCCACGTCTACTAGACTCACTTAAGACTGTCCCAGGCTCAGTCTGTCATAGGTCTGTGGCTGGTAAGAGATTGAAGACAAGGGTGTTGCATTATACTGCTACTGGGGATAGTGCAATAACCCCCTACCACCTCATGGCAGTATTGTGAACTTCATAAATGATGACTATGTGAGGTGCATGCACTATTCAGAGCATGAGTAACTTCCCAACCAAGTGTTATACCACCTGAAGCATGGGATTTACATGGCTCATAATGCAGCCATTGCAGTGAGAGTAGGCAGCCCCCCCCCCCGACAGATGAGCTGGCATCAGTCACTCTCTCCCATCCTCTTCTCCCTGTCCAGTCCTTCCAGTACCTATGCTACTAATTGAACATGGGTCATCTGAGGCATCATTAGGGCTTTATCACTATTTTTCATAGGGCAGGACATCTCTGCCATAGATTTTTGAATTGATCTATTTTACACTGAGCATTTTCATTAGTCCAAGCTTTTCAGATAACAGATTGTATGATGATTCAGTGGGTCAAGTTTTACTGAATCAGTTCAGATTTAGAAATCCATCACACTATCAGTGTCTGAGTTCATCAATTCCTGATTTGCTGAGAATGATGTATGTTTACCTATACACTATTGTCCGGTGACTTGCAACAGCCAAATCAGATCTTTCACTATTAGAACTGGATTAGACCAACAACCAATCAGAAAAATTCCCTCCAAATGCATTTTATATATATATATATAGATATATATATATATATATATATATATATATATATATATATATATATATACATACTGTGTCAAGTCATATAATCTTATTTATACAAAGGTCTATCTTTCAAGAGGGGTTTCAGCGGTACCTTATCATTGCTGCCAAAACTGGCATCAGCCCACAATCTGATTATCCATTTTGCTTCAGATACCTTGGTTTTATTTATTTATTTATTTATTTATTTCAGTTTGTTAACCAGGAAAGTCCATTGGGCCAAGGTAGCCTGTTTTCAAAGGAGGCCCGAGGAGAAAAGCTCCAGACAGAAAGACAATATACAATATACAATGTATTAGTACAGCATATAAGAACAACAGTTAAACATTCAATATACAGCAAGGCAAGATTTTACATATCTTGAAATATATGAGCTGAGTCAATCACTTATAAAATATTAGCAAAAACAATACATTTATGTTAATTTAATACACTACATGTATTTAGGCAAAGGAACTTTAGAGAGATGAACTGAAGCTGTGGCAGAGATTAGAGTAGAATAGAATAGGGATAGGTATCATGAATCAGGTAGGATGGGTACAGGAGCACTCCCAGAGGGAGTAGAGGTGAGAGTGGAGTAGGGTTTTAAAGGATGGTAGGTTAGGGGTAGTTCTAATGTAAGGAGGAATAGAGTTCCATAATCTGGCAAGGGAGATTAAGAGTAGAAGTTGCCCTGGTGCATGTAAAGGCTTGTAAAGTTCCAAGAGGTTCTGATTTGTGGATCTAAGTGTTCTATGTGACTGGTGAAGTTTAGGGAAGAGGATAGTGATGGACAGTTAGAAGGTTTGAAAATCAGCTTGTGTGCTGTAGTTAGTTGAATGAAATTTAGGTAGCTTGGGAGTTCCAACCAATTTAGAGCAAGTAGGGAGCTGCAATGGTGAGTAGAGGATTTGGATCCTGTGGCAAATTTTGAAATTTTGTTATAACATGAGGAAAGTTTAGATTTTAGGGATGATTGGAGGTTAGAGAGTAGCAGAGCTCCATACACAAGGGAGGGCAGGAGGTAGGTGGTAGATAGGAGCTGTCTAGAAGACAGAGAAAGGTAGTGTATGTGTCTGTAAATCATGCCAAGTTTTTGATGAGTCTTTTTAATATTGGTTTGTAGGTGGAGGTCAAATTTTAGCTGGTCATTGATAAGGACCCCCAGAAGTTTTGTATGGGGAACTATTTCAATAGTTGTTTTGTTTAGGCTAAGTATAGAGAAGGATGCTTTGTCAGCAGCAGTATGTCTAGAAGGGGTAAAGATCATTATTTTAGATTTGGAGGCATTTAGGGCTAGGTGATTGTCAAGCATCTAGGACTCAGTGGAGGAGAAGGCTTCTTGTGCAAGGTTAATTAGTAAAGGAAGAGTTTTGGCTGAGCAGATGATAGTAGAGTCATCTGCATATTGCACCAGTTTAGCATTGGGGATCTTTTGGTGGAAATCATTGATGAAATGTTAAATAGTAAAGGACCCAAAATAGAGCCTTGGGGTACACCTGTTGGGGTGTGAAGGAAAGGGAAAGTGCAGTAGTTCCATTTTACAGCTTGTTCCCTGGCTGAGAGATAGTTGGAGAACCATTTGATAGAAGAGGAGGAGAGATTAAGATGGGAGAGTTTAGAAAGCAGAAGCTCATGACAGACAGTGTTGAAAGCTTTGGATAAGTCGAGGCGGAGGGTAGAAACTATGTTCCCAGAGTCACGAGCAGAGTTAATGATTTCGAGGAAGGAAAGAAGGGCAGTGGTAATTCTATGTCATGGTCTAAACCCATGTTGGGTAGGAGTTAGGAGTTTGTTGTCCAGTAGGTAGGCTAATTGTTGGAGGTGAATACATTTTTCTAGTATCTTAGAGATAGGGGATAGGATAGCAATAGGGTGAAATTTGGAGATTGAACAGTTTGTACCTCCTTTATGGAGGGGGATGATAAAGGCTTTTTTTCCAGAGGTGTAGTACATAGGACTCCTGAATGGAGTGATTGATTAGGATGCTGATTGGAAGGGCTATGCCATCAGCAGCTAGTTGGAGAAAGTTGGATGAAATGTCATCTGGGGCATTAGAGCAAGGTTTTAACTTTTGTAGGATCTTTTTTTAGTGTGGGTAGGAATGGATTTGAGAGTAAAAGCGGAGGACTTAGGGTTCATGGATGTTAAGTTTTTGTTATCAGTTAAGTTGGGGTGGGGTGTTGTTAGGGAAAGAAGAGGTGAGTTTGCCTATGGAGTTAATGAAAAAGGAGTTGAATTGAGTAACTAGGTGGAGGTCTGGTATGTCTGGGTCAGGACAAGGGTTTTCATTTTTGCCTGGGGATAATATTGATGAAATGCTATTTCGAAATTTTATGGGGTTGGTTATATGATTATTTTGAAGTTTAAGGTAGTAGGATTTGCGGTCAGTGGCTATTTGGTTTTTACTTGATTTCGCAGTTGCTTGTATTCGGCAAGAGAGTTGGGAGTTTTGCATTTTTGGTAGTATTTCCAGATTTTATCTCAGTGATGCATAAATAGTTTTGTGCCTTTAGTTAGCCAGGGTGCTGTTTTGGATCTGAGTCTTTTGGTTCTACTGGGGACGAAGTGGTTAAGTATATCAGTGAAAATTCTATTGAAATGTGAGACTGTGGCATCTAAAGGGAGGGACTTTAGAGGGTTCCAGTCTATCTGTTTTAAGGTATTAGAGAAAATTAGGGGGTTGAAGTTTTGCATGTTGCGGGTCATAATGTGTCTGTGTTGAAAGAGGATGGTGGAGGGGGAATGGCATATGTAGGCATACCCCCCCCTCTATAACCAGCTGTTACTCTCTCCATAACTAGAAACTTGAATGTAATGCATTATTAAGATGTCCTTTCTTTATATTATATTATATCATATTATATCATATTATATATATGTGTGTATATATATATATATATATATATATATATATATATATATATATATATATATATATATATATATATATATATGTGTGTGTGTTCTCTTATTCTGTCTCTGAAATGTCTGTTGGTCTTGCCTACATAAAACATTCTGCAACAGTAAACATCTAAATAAACCACATCAGATGTGTCACAACTAGCTGTTGTATTACATTTAAAAACTTTATTAAAACCTGGGCATCTGTGTTCAGATCTTTGGGATAGCAAAGCATGCATTTCAAATTTCTCTTTTTCTTAAAAGAGACTTTAGGTTTGTCTCCTACAATATAAATTCCCTACCTCTGTCATGATCTCCTAATTATTTCCATTCATTCCCTCTCCATCATTCACACATATCTTTGACATAGTGCTATGCACCTGTATGTGTTGCCTGTGTTTTCTAATATCTAATGAGAAGGGTCCTAGATCTCCATAGTGTGTGGTCATTTTTCACTTCTCCATTACAAACACACACACACACACACACACACACACACACACACACACACACACACACACACACACACACACACACACACACACACAATCTTCTGGTGGTCTTACTCTGGACTTTATCTAATATATTTGTATTATCTTCTGAAATGTACATAGCACTCATTGAATGTCCCCACCAGGGCTTGCTATAAGCAACATATTACCACCCTGTTTCTGGAATCTGTCTCCATAAGGATGCATTCAAGAACTGTGTTTGCTGCTATTACTAACCTTTCTTTCTTTTCCTGCTCTGTTAAAACTGGATCCCTCCCCCTAGCTAATGCCCTCATATTGTGGACAAACTGCAGGCTTTTCAGTTTTCTTAACTAAATATACATTTGCCCCTTATGCCTACATTGTTTGGCCTTCATATGTCATTCTTTTAACTTGTCATTGTTCTTCATTGCTATGCCTATATTTAACCAATGAGTGGGGAGGCTGTTCCTCTCCCCAGATTCCCCATGTGTCATAAGCAAACACAGAAAGGAGCCATGAACTCAGGACTGACTCCTGCCTCACACTTCTGGTTACTTTTTTATTAATAATATTGAGGTACTCACCCAAAACCTCCAAGTCTTATCTTTCAACCATAAAGCTGTTTTGTTCCTCAGTTTGTATCCTACTGCAGCTGTTTGTATGTGACCCAAAGACCATTGGAAAGTAAACATGGATGACTTTTACTGGCACTGTCCTGTTCTCCTGTAAACTAGCAATGCAAAGGCCTTCGGAAAGGTTTATCATATCAAGTGACACTTATTAGTTTCTCTAACCGAGTAATAAATCAGGACCATATTTCAAGGATAGCTCATTGTGGACAAGAATTTATGCTGACTTTTTCCTGAAGATTATTTCTCTCTATGAAAATCCACTAGCCCTTTTCCTCAAGATTCTATCCACAGCATTCACTGTCACTGCAGGTGTACTAGATATCTATAGTTCCCTATATATTTTTTTGCCTCCTCATAAATAAAGTACTGCATTTGCTGTCTTCCAGTCCTTGGGTACCTCTGCAAATGTTAAAGATCTAAGTCAGTGAGATGCCACCTAATTGTCCACTTTCATGAGGGTCCCAGGAAACAATTCAACTGGGCACTGTGCTTTAACCTCTTAAGGCAGCCAGCTCTCTATAAATTCCCCATCTCAGCCCTTGTGTTTTTCTACTTCTATCCCTGGTCTGTCCTACCTTCCTCCCAGCATGACACATTTCTCTTTCTTTATGAAAAGTAAAGCAGAGTTTTCACTTTTTCCTATTCTTCATTGATATATTCCATACTTTTGTTTAGTCAAGGCCTATCCTTTCCCTGCTGAATACCCCCCAATAACTGTTTTACATCCAAAACCCTTCAGTAAACTGTCTTTCTATTTGTGCCTTTGCTCCATCACATCCATTTCTGTCCTTTTGCATTATTTCTTGTAGTACGCCGCATGTACCACTCAGCCCCCGCCTTCTGCATCGTGTGCCCTGTCTCTTACCCTAATTGTCAGCTTCACATTTACACATAGCCACATTGCCATTCTTCTCTAAATTTTGACTGTTACTCTCACTTATGTTTACAGCCTTGTGTACTTCATTCCTGACACAGTCTGATAGCTTGGTTAAAACCTCAGATTGCCCCACACCCCCAGCTGATCATCGATTCTTTCAGCCAGCTCAACATAATCACTTCCTCTAAATTCTTAATGTATCATCTTTGTTTTACATTTGTACTCTTTTCCTAATGTTAAACTACACAGTGACATAATAGAATTTGTCCAATGATACTTTTTCCTGGGCATTTTTGAGCTACCCATGTTGGTTAAAGACATCATTATCCAAGTTCTCAGTGGAATCCTGTTTCCTCTAAAGAAATGCTAACACACAGAGGGGACCTCGTTCTCAAGCTCTGTTTTGAATATGCACTTATGGGATGTCTATTTTATATTCTGTTGCACTCCTTTTGATAAGACTGTTATAAACTAATAGATTCATTGTTATTCCAAGGCTGCTGAGTCTCATGAACTTTCACATCCTGATAATGACCTTTGGCAGGTCACACTTCCTTTCTCCTGAAGGGCTATACCAATCCAGTCATCCAGTTTATTTAAAAGGAAGATAATGAGTCATACTGGTTAGCATGTAGGGGAGTTTATTGCAAAGTTTTTGGAGGTGCTGGATTATTAAGTTGTCCCCTCCCCCATCTATTGGTGAAGTTTTAGGTTCCAGGCTCTAATATTGGTGGCGATATTGAACTTACAGACAAACAAGAGATCCAGCGTAACTGAATCTCTAATGATGCAGTAGGTAAGATAGAGATCTTCCCTCAAAAGTCTATAAAATACTGAAGAAAGGGACAGAAATTATAGTGTCTCTTGAACTCCAGCTCAGGAAATTTAGGCCTGTGATCATTTTGCGTAGGAATCTTTGGATCTTTCTAATTGTTTAATACATTTAGTGAGATACATAACAGAGGGGGCTTTGTACTTAATAACTGGCTTGATTAATGCTGACTATAAAGGAGAGATTAATTCTTTAGACCTTGATATTCCTTTGGCAATCTTCTGGTTTCATTAAAGGAATTTCCTGCGAACTGGCACATAGTGGTTAAAAGAGAGGGAGCTATCAACCAAGTCCTTATGTTTCTAACTCCATTTTTACTTTGTAGTGATGGGTTATTAGACAGTATGATGAAGACAGGGGTTGTCTATTGATAGTGATGATGCTACATGTTCAGTATTTAGTTTGAGCCCATTTTTAAAGCACTAACAGTTTACTAGGGGGAGTTCATTTCAGAAGGTTTCAGTGTCATAGGGTTACTTAACGATAAGCTCCAGTTTGCAATCATCTGCAAACTTTGTTAGCCAGAAGTGTTGGCTCTCTGTTTGGAGATATGAGAAATCAATACCAAAAAGGAGAGGTTCCAGCATTGAGCCCTGGGGAACACTGTTGGCCAGTTTTGTACTTTCTGATAAGGCACCTGCAACTCACAATCTGTAGGTTCGGTCTTTCAGCCACTTTACCTTCCATCTTAAAAGATATGTGTTGATTGTTAAAGCATTTAGCTTTTGCATGATACCAGTGTGGGAATGATATCAAAGGCCTTGCCCAGCTCTAAATACTCCATATGTACTGCATGGCCTCTATCTACGGCATCTGCAACCCTTCTGAGGAATTTTACCAAATCATGCAGACAGGATCTACCCTTCACAAAGCCAAGTTGATGAGGGTAAGGTTTAACAAGATTCTTAATATCACAGTTTATGATGTGAGTTATGATGTATTCCATAGCTTTGCAGATAAGGCTTGTAAGGCTGATAGGTCTACAATTATTCAGATCCACTGTAAGGCCACCTTTATGGAGGGACATCATCAATGCAATGTGCCACTCATTATGGACAAAACCAGTAGTTAAGCATATATTAAACAGTTTGAGGGGTATGGCTGAAAAAACACATTTAACATTATATTATTTAAGCAACAGGGACTCTTAAGAAATATCAGCAGACAGCATAAAAATAGTATTGAAAAATCATTAAAACTTCAACCAAGTTTTTCCTTCAGAGATTCTTCTATCCTGTTGGACCAAGAGGTCCATTCAGGATTTAGGTTGAAAGTGATGAACTTATTGTCCATTGAGCATGAACTTTTTTCTTCTCTTTTATAACATGCTGTGGTTAACTACTTCATGGCCTAAGAAGGCTTCTGCAGCTGCTCTTTGTGGTGTGTATATGCTAGTGTCCATCCAGGTTATGCATACTAAATGCTAAATGACCATGTTCTTATCCTGCAATGCCAGCCCTCCTACTCCTGGGTGGTCAGTTTAGTTATTTTGCTTCACATCTAGTTGCTTGAATACTATGCACTATAATGTGAATCACAATGTTCTGTGTCCCTTTGCCTAATGGTTATTTTCATTGGCACTGTTTGACCCACCAGTGGGGGGCTTGTGTATGCATATACATTGCCAGTTGTTTCACTCTTTTCTGGTACCCACTGCTGTGGTCTTCTCTTACTGGTCTTTCTATGGGTGACCATTGCTGTGGTCTTCTCTTACTGGTCTTTCTAGCCATACTACCTGGTTTATGGTTATCTGTAGTGCATATCCTGGCTGTGGCACATTATCCCATATGAAAGCTTACCTCCTCATTCTGGAAATTTCAAACATATTTGCTATGTTTGTAATAGGGGGATCATGTATAGCTGCATATTATGACTAAAACTGATTGAGTTGTCTGACTGATGATTTATGTGAAAGGATATAAGAAATTTTCTCATGAACTACTGAAGGAATCACAATCAAAGTTGTCATCATAGAGATTAAATGATTTGCGCACTTTATATATGAAGCATGGATGCCCAAGTTTAACTTGTAAAGCATTACATTGGAAACAATGAATATAAGAAGTTAAATGAACACAGTGTTCTTTTAAAAATACAGATGGCAGGCAGCTAGGGAGATTAATAAACGTACCACAGTTCAGAAACTATTGTTATTCTTTGCAGAGGTTTAATAGGTGTTTAACTAAAGCAGAAAAAAACAAAGTGCCATGAAGGCAAAGAATGAACTAGATACAAATGTTAGCAAAAAAATTTACTGAGGCTAGGACAGTGCGTAATCTTACATGTAAGAAAGAAAATGAAATTCAGAAACTAGAACATGCTGGAGGGCTCTCCTATGTAAAGTGCAGTAAGTCATCAGAATACTTGGTGCTTAGGTAAAGGAAAGGCAAGGAAAAAGCATTCATACCAGTAGAAATTTCCAAAAATTGCAATTAACCATTTCTCTACTGTATTTTCTATGAAGACTGAAAATATTTTCACAACTCATATATGAAGAAAGCAATTCTAATTATTTAAACTATTGTTTTTATTAGCTTTTATAAATATTTATATTACATTTATTTCTCAGGAAAGAATATCACATCATAAAATATAACTGCGTGTATAGTAATGTGTACAGCATGTGGTTGACAAGACCCCCCACTTAGTAAAGGATTCTTGGGAATTTTTGGTTAATAAAAAAAGAGTTATGGACAGAGAACAATATCTTTTTATCAATAGATGTTAAAGATTTGTTCAGCAGTATTCCCAAGGTGGGGGTCTCATGTTGTTTGGAAAAGTAATCTTTCAGGAATCTGAATTAGAACATGGCATGGCTATACTGATCTGTGAGATGATGGGCATTGTCTTAGACAATCATTGTTTTATGATTTGAGGGAAGAGCACTATCAATAGATCAGGGGTGTAGCCTGTGTATGCCAACTTGGTCCTTCTGGGTTGGGAGAATCAGTATGTATTAAATTGTCCTTTTTGGGGTAGTGTCAAGTTGTATGGACATTATTTGGATGACATTTTTATCCTCTGGGAGGGTAGTGAGTCTGAAATTCCTAGGTTAATTCAGTATTTGAATTCCAGCATGGATGTTTTGGATTTTACATATCAGTATGATACCAAAGGTATAAATTACTTATATTTCAAAAGGAATTGATGCTTTTAGGTCTAAAATATATAGAAATGACACTTTTTGCAATGTATATTTGCATTTTCAAAGTAATCACCCCATGGGACAAAAGAGAAGTATTGTTAAGGGTCAGGCCATCAGGATGGCCCATATGACTTCACATTTGGAGGACTTGGGCCCTGAAATAGAAAAGGTTTCTTGTATGTTCCAAGTTAGGGGATACCCCAAATATTTAGTAGAAGAAATTCTGAATGAAGTACATGTAAAATGGGTTGTTTTTTATAACCACTCCTAGGGCTGGGTTTCACTACAAGTGTGAACCATTCTGGGGATGGTCTTCAGACTAAAAAGTTTGAAAAAACTTGTGTATCGCAGTACAACTGGAATATCAATAGTAGAAAAAAAGTGATGGAATCTAACTGGAATATTTTTAGAACAAATAGGGAAATTTTCAACAAAGTGGGAGAGAAACCAATGTTTATTAACAGGATGGGTCTAAACCTAAAAAAAACTTTTTGAAATGAAAATAGATAGGACTGAGGTGGTGGGTGTAGGCACTAGACCATGTGGGATGTGTGTACAATGCCCATACATTAACAAGCAGCTTAGTTTGGTTTTGAACAATAACTTGAAAAGTAAAATTACATTCAAGAAGGAAAATTGTGATACCACTGGATTAGTTTATTTGGCAGTATGGGTGTCATGTGCTCACTATTATGTGGGGATAAACAGAACATATTAAAACAGAGTGTATGAACACAACAATGATATAAAAAAATCATAAATTATCCAGTGCATTGTACAAGCATTCCCTCACTTGTACAGGGTTTGTGAAATTTGTGTTTGGAATATTGGACATTTCCAAAATGAATCCTAGGGGTGGAGACTGGAAGAACTTATTAAAGAAAAGAGAAACTCAGTGGCAGTTTAAGTTAGCTGCAATGTTCCCATCTGGTCAGAATGAGACTGTTTCTATTACTACCATGTTGTTGGAAAGGGCTAATAGATTTTAGTAATATATATATATATATATATATATATATATATATATATATATATATATATATATATATATATACAATTTTAAACATGATATATTTATGTATGTGAATTTGGGTTTTACATTACTATAAGTAAGTAGATACTATATGTTTATATGTGAATTTTAGTATGGTTTTTGAATTCAGTCAACATATTTATGACATGGTTTCTTTAATGTTATGTATAAAACTTTTTGGAATTAATGAGGTTCAATTATGATATCATTAATTGAAAGTATTTAAATGGTTTATTTTTAGTAGGAAGTTGTATGCTGATGAAGTCTCTTACAGGAGATGAACGCTTAATACTAATAAAATACTGGATTTTTATTTTTACTTCTTGAGCACATTTTCTAGAAGGATGGTATTTCAGTTATTTTAGTGACATTTATAAAATATAATAGAAATATAAGGCACTTTCAATAATCTTTAATGACTATTATGCAAAAAAAGTTTCTTTTATAACATGTCACATTCCATTCCCACAGAATTTACTTGACCAATCATTTTGCAGTAAGCTATTCCAAGTACACAAATTATTTGAACAAGAAAATAGTTTTGTAGAAATGAAGTTTGGCAACAAATTAAGTTATACAGGGACATCTTCAAGAGGGGTTAGATTGATAATAGTGGGATGTAGGCTGTGGAGATGAAAGGGTTAAATGGAGGGAAAAATGACTGGGAGGAAATGAGGTAAGGATGGGGAGGAGCTTAAGGGGTTTAGACAAGTGTAGCTAGCAAGTAATCATATTTTGGCATGAACTTGCTATGGCATGAACTTGCTAAGGAAGTGTTACATCCGAGATGACCTGTAGGTATTCCTGGAACACAGGTAGGCCTTGGTTTCATGATACTTGGTAGGAGGCAGGTGGTTGCTATATATTTATATATATAAATGTATTTATTTTTATTATTTATTTATTTTTTAAATTTTTTTCTTCCCCCCTCCCTGTCTTGGGGAAATGGGTTGTGGTTGTAGGGGCTGATGATGAGGAGCTCTGGTTAACTAGGTTAGGTAGTCCACAGGTAGATGAGGGGCTCCTGCAGTATATTAAAAAAAAAAATGTTAGCCTACTGTGCTACTTGCCAGACTCAAGTATCTCTGGCTATTCTTAGACTTACTTAGCACAGATGAGACAAGTTAGACATGGCACTGCTCCCCTTCGATGTTATGGGCTGTAATGGGGTGAAGCAGTCTTTGGTTCCTCCCCTCCAACCTCTGTGATAATAGATCCCAGACTGTTCGAGCTGCTTACTCACCTGTTAGGTAGGTACAGGTCGCAGCAGTTACACTGGATTAGCCCGTAATATCATTTCTTCCTACATTTCTGTCCAGTCAATTAAAAGTCGTAATTGGGGTTTAAGAAGTGTTTGGTTCTTGGTCAGCGGCTTCCTGCTGAGGAAACTGCATTGTGGGTTTTCGTGGGCTTAGAAAGAGGTAACTCGTGGTTGTTTCTTCATTTGTGCTGTGTTCTAAAGAGCATGAAATCATGGCCATACTGGCAGCTATGCAAATCCATGGAGGGCATTCATCTCAGCTGTCCCATTTCCCTTCCTTTTTTTTTTTTGGGGGGGGGGAATTGGTGGTCTCATTGAGGAATAAGGGTATGGCAGACTTTTCAGTTCCAGCCCTCCCTTTGGAGTTGAGGTTAGTGTAAAACCTGCTTTCCAGCTTGCGATATATGTGTACTGCGGGCACATTGTCCGAAGTAGAGAGGCGCTTTGTAACTGGACAGAAATATTTTCACTCTCAAACTTTTCAAGTAATACAGGAATAATTACACCGTGGTGTGGGAGCTTCTGAGTTGGACTTTATTAGTAAGAGTTCCCCTTTCTATTAACTTGTTGCACTTTGTCAGAGGTGGTGGTTTAATTTTGGAGCTGTTGACTGAGAGCGCAAGATAGAGTTGTAACTGGAGATGAAATTCTCCATTTGGGCCAGTCTGTTGTACCTCGTTTTGAGATATTTTCCTCCCCGGGGTCTAATAATGATTTTTGTGGGCTCTGAGTATGTTAGCTAAGTTAGCACCACGAATGAGCAGTGTGGAGCTAATGGTCGGTGCCCTGTGCTTTCTCTTCGCAAGATTACCCTACAAACAATCATGATGTGGTTCACTTTGTAGGCTTTTTTTTCCTCTAATTGAGGCCGCTGTTGTGAGTAACTGATCCGTCAGATGTGCGGAGGGCGGTGTTGGCAGTGGTGACAGAAAATGTAGGGATGCATGCCCCTCGACTGTACAGATTATACAAGATTTTACCTTGTAGTTTTGATCAGTTTCTTCATAGATGGTGGAGCACTGAGAGCTGAGGTCAGAAATAATGGCAGAGAGGTGAGCTTCAGACGAGAATTGAGCTTTAGGCTTTTTCCCTTCAGAAAATACATGCTAATGCAAAGCCCGTTGTGTTAGTTTCCTAACATGGTATAAGGGGTAAAGCAGCAAGGAGGTGATTCAGCTGATGGGCTGACACAAAGATAATGACTAACAGCATTGCCCGCATTAAATTCGTGCTGTTTCTTAATAACATGGATGGGGCAATGGGTGATAGTTTTTTTGTTTTGTTTTATCATCTATACAATGCTAAATTTCTGCAGATATTCTGAAAATGTTTTGTTTGGGGGACTATAGGGGAGGTAGCTGCAACTGACACTCTGTCATTACTTGATGGCTTTGTCAAAATTTCTGGTTGAGAGGTTATAGGATGATGTGTGGGATGCGTTTGCGGTATTTGACCATCTGGGCTTTAATATGTGCCATGTTCTATGTAAATTGAGGTCTTCTAACAAATTGCTGAGGGGATCAGAGGGTTGAAGTCTCTAAATAATGAAGTGTTGTAGCAAACATTTGCTGAATGGAACACTGCTATACTGGGTGGGCAGACAATTCCCGAGTTTCTGGTGCAGAGGACTGTCAGTGTGTGTGTGCTTTGCAGTTTCTGAGTTTACCGCGAAGAATAAGAAGGTACTGCTTTAACAGCCATGGGGAAGGATAAGGCAGGCACAGCTTGCAAATGGGTTATCTACTTAGTGGGTGGCTGCTGTTTGACCTGTGTTTAGGTTGCAGTTTTTTGTCATATTTGGTCTGCTCATAACGTTTTTTCACAGCATGTTGGACTGTATTTTATTAATAGTCAGGGGATAATGTTAAGAGATTTGCCCACGAGGTGGATTGTACTATGCAGACCCACACACACACTCTTTGGTTTCGCCACATTGTCTCAAGGGCTGTATTCTCTACAGCCATAACATTGCAATATAACACATTTTAAAGCTTTATATAGCCGTATATTATACTGGGGGAGAGAAAAAAAACTGGGTTACATGATTTAAATCATTTACACTGCACCATGGAATTTGTGGGTTTTCATATCGGTGACTATGCCCATGCCTGCAACTTCTTGGGAGTTGAGCAGATAAATTTGCTTTCTCTGTAAATTTGGGGACCTCTTAGGCTAAGGTTTGTGGTATGCTGTGTGGTTTCTGTTAGGAGGGGGACAGTAGAGCAGCCTTGGTATGAGTGATTTACAGGAGAGGGAGGATGGTGAAGCTGATGAATATATAGGATAACAGTGGTTTATCGCTCGCCGGTTAAATATTGGGGTATGTGTCAACTTACTGGCTAGTCAGGAGAGCTGACAATTAGAAACTGATGCTATTAAAGTACTGGTTGGATTACCTATAAGTTGGAATAGCACTAGTTTAAATGGGTGGCTTAAGAAAGAGAAGAAGAAAGAGAGTGAAGGGAGAGGGAGATATATATATATATATATATATATATATATATATATATATATATATATATATATATATATATATATATATATATATATATATATATATATATATATATATATATATATATATATATATATATATATATATATATATATATATATATGTATATATATATATATATATATATATATATATAGTTTTGGGCTTGGCCAATTGTTATTTATGGCTTTGTCCAGATGTTTTGCTCTAAGAGGGGAGAGGTATCGTTCACATGTGGGACTTTGCTACGGAGTCTCCAGATCGGTCAGCGAGTTTAAAGCTGGGAGTAAGGAAGGCGGTAGTGAGATTGCATTGGCCATACAGACACAAGGTGAAACTCACATATTTAATGAGGGATGGAGCGCTTCTCTTTTTCTGCACCACTTTCTAAGCACAACAATTTTCCGTATTGCCCCTGCAAGGGTAATTTTTTTTTGGGGGGGGCTAATGTTAGTAAAGCAGATGATGAACAGGGAGGCAGATTTAAGCATTACTCATCAGCAGGGTGGCACCTGGCAGTGTCTATTGTGAAGGAGTGAATGTGCACAGCTATTATTTTGTTTTTTATTTTGCAGAAGAGGACCATTAGTTGGTGGACTGTATAAGCTCTCTTGAGAGGTGATGCTTGCTAAGACTACTTCGGTAAATACTGAACTTGACATGTCCGATTTGGATCAGGGTGCTGAAAGGTGATTTAAGTTAACTTATGGGCAGGATGAAGCAGGATTGGTGGTGTTCAAGGGGAGTCAGGGTGGATATAAAGGACGGAATTCTTGTAATATGATTTAAGGCATGCTTCAGTGATCTGGCCATTTTGGGTTAGGAACCTACCTCTCCAGCATGGTTTGTTCATGTGATGACAAGGTTTAGATCCTTGGAGCATGTGCCTCTGATACTTTTAATATTTCACTGGTAGGTAAATTTATCTTGGGGTATTTGATAGGCTCCTAGGAAGCATTGCTTCAGTTATGGCTGCTTTGTCATAAATTGGAGTGTCGGTGGTACATTCCTTCCCGGGTTGACAGGATAGGTTGTTTTTGAAGATGTCTTGGAATGTGTTATGTATTTTGGATGTTTTACATGTCTTTTCTTTCTTGCAGATGGGGTCTTGGAATGGTGTGGCTGTAGTTTGGAATATATCCATGCCAAAGGTGCTCACAGGGGACATTGTGCCAGTGGCTGGAGTGATGGGCAATGAGGTCGTAAAGGATGCGCATAGAGTCACAGTTGCATATCTGAAGATGTTGGAGGCACAGAATTTGAGGCTGGGACGATAATGAGTCTGCATTCTCCAGTGGCTGCAGGAGGTGGGTTGTGCAGGTGATGCATGCTGCAGGAGGTGTTTGTGGAATTGGAAGGTGGAAGCAGTCGGGGTCTGAAGGAGGGAGTTTAGAGAGTAATGGATTTGAAAGGATGGATATTACTGTTCTGACTGTATCAGTTGCAGAAGGCGTGCTAGTCACTAGAGAGGTATAATGTGGCCACAGAGCATGGTTAGAAGTGAAGCATGGTTAGTGGTTTCTTGGAGTGGATGTTTTGGTGGTACAGTGGGGTCAAGGGTAATCCTATTAATTTTAGTTGCATTAAGGTGCAATTTCTTTACATTAAGGTATGTTTTAGTGCTGGTAGGTTAAGGCATGGGGTTGATGGTGATCTATTGTAATTTACAGGTAATGGGTACACCGATTGATGTTTGGCTTAATCCTTCCCTTTATGGCAGGTAGTTGGTGAATTAGTTTGGGTAGCTGGGAGGGGGAACAGCCTGGTCAGACTGGTTGGCGGAGAAGAGGGACAGGCTTGCCCTCTTCTGTTCCCCCTCTGGTGTCTGGATGTTCATTTCAAGAAATTGAGCAGCTGGAGGAAGCTTACTGGATAGGTAAGCAAGCAGAGTAAGGACACTACTTATTTGGTTGGAAGGTAATTCAATGAATGGTGTATGATGTGAGATTGGACGCTGCTTCATGTGAGTAAGATCATGCCATCCTGAATCCATCCTGAATTATTTGGTTGGATGGGCAATTTAATAAATGGGATATGAAGTGAGTCTGGGATGCTGCTTCATAAGTAAAGTAAGCGAGCAAAGGTATGGATGCTGCTTACTGGTCAGGATGAGTAGGTACGCTGTCCTGATTAACATTACCAGGATGTTTGTGCTGTGTTTAGAATCAACTATACTGTCCAATTGTAATTTGGTGACCAATGCTATGTTATGGAAGTTTAATAAAGATCGTCAAATGTCATTCGGTTTGATGTGTTTTTTGAAGGGGACCTGGACAAACATACACTATCCACAAACATAACCAAATATTTTTTAGGCAGAGAGCCTCTGCACCACCACCATGTAATGGGCTTTACCTGTCCCACCCACATAATTTTACTTCTGTTATTCTTAACCAATGATTGCTGCAACTTGGAGAAGAAATCCTCATAAAGGGCATGAATTCTGTTTCTCTAAGAGTTGTTTGCATCTACTATTTGATATTTGAGAGTAGAAATGGCAAAGAACAAAGCTGTAGCTAGCTTATCTAGTGCCTTGTGCTGTTGCCTTAAGTTAAGGACCAAACAAAAAGATGTCCTCTCATCCTTCTTGAGGACCAAAAAACTATTTCTGCTTTGAAAACTGAGGCAAACTGCTCGCAATAAATGTAACAAGTAGCTTGATGCATCTACAAAATAGGACTAGCCCTTCATCAGTATCTGTATCGGCCAATTAAATTCCACTAACAGCTTGCACCCAGGACATCTGCTCTCTTCACCCCACCCTACTTATGCCTCTAGCAAGGAATTATCCTGATCATAGCAGAAGGTAATAAAGAGCACCTAAATGACATTCAAAGAGAAAATAAAAAATGCCCAGTGAACCGCAAGTAATTTATTTCAGAATCAAAGCATATTTAACACATTCCAGTCCAGAAGATGATTTCTTATGATTGTCTTTTTTGGATCACTGTTACTGTGTCAATGCAACATTTGTCAACAGAGTACAGTGTGTGGTAATTACATGGAATGAACATTTGGCTTAGTTTTTGTGATGTTGAAAGGAAGAACTTCCACTGTGTAAGGTATTTGAAAAATGCACTATTGCATTGCCTTTGACTTGTGAAATAGTCATATATCTGCCAGTTTTTAACAGTATTCAACATGTAAAATATGCATTTTCTTTAGGTATCATATCTTTCTCTAGTGGCATTTCTTACTGCATGCTGCGCCTTGATGATACTATAACTTTTGAGTATTGCAGCACTCACAGTCTCTATTTTCCTACTATAGGGACGGTTGTGTCAGTTCAGGTTGCTCTTCTTCCTTGAAGTTCACAACATTTTCCTTATATAAATGCATGCAATTCTAATTGTGTTTTATCTTTTACAATAACAACAACATATCTTGTTCAGCTTTATGATCACCTAATTTATCTTCAAGTAGTCAACATTTCATTGCCTTTGCTATCTTACTTTGTCTTAACTTATAGAGCGGATGCTCTCCTTGCAGTTTCGATTATACTAGCATTTTTGTTTTTGCTGACTTCTTTTCATTAGTTCCTTTACTTTGTACTGATTTTTTTGTCATCAGTAACACAATAGAAGAATTTGATCTACTTTTCAACCTTCTACCTACTCATAGTACAGATCATGAAACAGTTGCTAGAATAAAGTATTTTTTTATATTTTAAAACTGTAATCGTCCTAGTTTTTGTTACTCTATTTTTGTGAAATTATTTTTACTGTTTGAATCATCTCTTTTTATCTTCAAAATTGTAGATATTGTGGACTAGAAATTTTGGGAATTCTGAAAAAAATAAAGTACCATAGAATCTAATACTCCTCACTACACTATGAGGGAGCAACTCTGATACCACTGGAGTACTAAAGCTTCCTGCAAATAGTGCTATAGTGGTGTGCTGGATAACTGCAACTTGTCTGCAGATGATTTTGTCCTTGAGCCAGTATGAATGCAGAAGAGGGTGTGTTCAAGGGCTTGCAAGGATTTTTAATGTACAGCCAAGCTGAGCCGATTGCCAAAACTGACAGAGCAGTGACTGTGTTTTTATGGTTTGTTGGCTGCCTGTCCAAAAACCAGTAAGTGGAGATAATTGGATTATGCTTTAGAAGGTTAATTGTTAAGGGTTTGTTAAGTTTTAATCAGAAGCTTTGGACAGTACCTATGCATGGAGTTAATGATTTTTATAGTAGCTTTAATAAAGCAACTTAATCTCTTCAGATGTTGTTAATATATGGTCATTGTTTCTCAGTGCAGGTGATTAGGGTCCTCGTGTTGTTAGACAAATAAATAGTTAAAAGGGATTTGTTTGAATTGACAGAAAATGTGGTTGCTGGTTAACACAACGGTGTTCTTGTATTCAGCATGCTCCTATGCAGTTCAGGGAATTGCGATCATGTTGTTATGAGTGACCTCGTCTCTCATGGTGCTGGGGTCGATTTGCTCTTGTATGGATTGTAGTGGATTGGTGACAGATTTGGAGGTGGAATTTCATGCCATTGAGATACTGTTTAGAATCCCTTATTCCAACATACAGGCAAGCTTTTTAAATGTTAGACATCCCACTCATGTAGTGTATGTCTCCCTCACTTTTATCAGCATTATACTCAATGAGGCAGCATACTTTCTATGGAGGTGCTTTTTTTTCTTTCTCCCAGGAATTTGAGGTCACTGTGGTCAATGTTCAAGGTTGGGGTGGCTACAGTGGTGCAGCGGCTAGCATTGCCACCTCACAGCAAGAGGTTCTCCCATTCGATCCTCAGCTGGGGTGCCTTCTGTGCGGAGTCTACATGTCCTCCCTGTGGTCGCATGGGTTTCCTCCGGGTGATCCGGTTTCCTCCCACATCCCAAAGACATGCTGTAGGTGGATTGGACACACTAAATTGGCCCTAGGCATGAGTGTGTGCATGTGTGTGCCTTCTGTGGAAGGTTGGGAACTCAACACCATAAAACTCTACTGCCAATCATGAGTGGACAGGTGAGCCACTGTGGTGACCCCTAACTGGGAAAAAACTAAAGAAGAAGAAGAATGGTCAATGTTCAAGGCTATGAAAGAGACAATTCACACTCAGGGAATAATATTAATGAAGTAATACAGTTATGTCCCAATGTATAGCAGTTTTCATCCTTCTTTCTTCCAGTTTCAAGGATAAAATAAACTCAGTAGCATTCTGAGACAATAGTGGCACTCTTTAAATATTAGTGTTATTAACTTGGATTATTGTCAAGGTAAGAGAACTGAAGTAACTTTGTTGCCATCCATGGTTTTTGCAGCCCACTTGACCTTGAAGTTTAGTTTTCCTACCTTCCACCAATTTCACCAAAATTGCCAATTTGTGATCCAGCAATTAAGGGTTTCCTGAAACTAAGGACATTTAGAGGTATGGTTTGAAGGGTGTCAACCATGAATCTGGTGTAGGGTTTTATAGCCTCATCAACCTGTTGGGTATGTTTTGTGAGTGCTTAGTGTCAGGAATCATAAATTGTGTAAACAATGCCTTCTTAAGTGGGAGGCAGATTGAAGCCACATTTTAAGTTATCTGTGCATTTTGTGCTTGTTTATGTCAGCCATTGTACTTTACCAAAGGAAGTGCACTAACACACAACCAGCTGAGAGGGAGAACACTTGTATTTATTTATTTACTGACATTTGATTACTGGGAAAGTCCAACTGGATAGGAGTCCATTTTCAGCTGAGGCCCAGGGAGATAAGCTCCAAAGTAATACAAAACATTTTAAGAGCAATAACTTTACAGTCTTTAAAAATAATACAAATACAACTACACTTTAAATAATTATACCAAATTATACCAAATTATACATAACAAAAAGCATTGGTTGAGAATAGATACAAGTTATATGATAATGATATGATAATGATTCTGAGGAAGTCCCTGCATTGAGGTAAGAAAGCGCTTAACCTTGTTCATTAAAGCTGTGGTTTTATCAACTTGGTCTTCCAGTTGTGCTCCTTCAGTTGCTGTGCTGCCCTGTTCTGGAGTTTGTTTTTCTACATTTAAGGAGAAAGCCAGGTGAAGACAAATTGATAGAAGTAAGGTAATGAGTGAAGGAGGGAGAGTAAACAGATTTAAGGTATGAATAGGTATTTTTTCACATTTAAGGGTATAGTTTATGCTGGTGTAACAGGAAGAATAGAGACAGCTTTGGCTAGGAAGACTTTCAAATTTGTTTTGAAGGATGACAGGGAGGGTAATGACCTGATGGATAGAAATAAGGAGTTCTAAGCCTTAGCCACATGGTATGAAAACAGATGCCCAGCAGATTTGATAGATTTGTTGACAGACAGAAGTTTTTGGTCATTTCATCATGATGACTGACTGGGAACATAGCTGTGTAGAAAGGTATTTAGTTCTTGACAAACATATGGCTTCTGTATACATTTATAGGTGGGAGGAAGCTATGTATATGTTAGTTGAAGGAGTAGTTCTAACCAATTAAGGCTATACAGTGGTGATTTTTAAAGGGGGTATTTGCTGCAAATTTAGCAACTTTGTTATATTACTTTTCAAGTTTTGATTTTTGTGATGCCTGAAGTTTAGTAAGGATGGGGGGTCTATATTAGCACAGCAAAAGCACAGGTCAGTGAACTCCTGTTCTCTGACCAAGAAACAGTAAAATGCCATTTCCATGAACGGCCACTACAGCAAATTGTTTCCTATGGGAAAAATCACTTGGCCATCGTTGTGGATTTGCCCTTTTCCCCACTGTAATGCAATCTTGGAGTCAGTACATTTAGTTGTGGGTGTGTGGGGGTCACAGCTCCCCACATTGGGAGGTGTGGGTAAGAAGCTCCCCACTTTGATAGGTTTGTAATCCTGTGTCATTTATGCTTGGCCAAGCAATTTTTTCCTTTAGGAAAAATTTGTTGTAGTGGCCGTTCATGGAATTGACACATTGCTGTTTATTGGTCCGCAAACAGGCATTCTCTGACCTGTGCTTTGATGTGTTAATACAGACCATGGATGGGAGTGCAATAAAGAAGTGTGGAGAACAATTATTAGCAGTTTATCACAACTTCAGCAAGGAAGCTCATAGGATGGTTAAAATATACTGTGTTTAATCTTATTTCATAACCTGCAGACATTGAAATAGAAATTAAGTCTTTGGAAATTAGGACACACAGCTAAAAAATTTGAGCATCTAATTAGCATAAAGATGTGAATACTAAATAGAACATAACTTCATTTATTCTTTAGGAATGTGGGATTCTACTCAGAATGGCATGTTTAAAAGCAGCAAGTAATAAAACTTAGGGAAATATAAACATGTTATCAAAGAGTCAGTATAAACTCCATATTATTAAGTGAAATATATAGCAAAATTCTACTGCAGAGGTTATTTATTTTGCATCAGAAAAAGAGAATTGTAAGATGTGAGTCTTCTTTATTTCTTTTTTATTCTTGCTATCGGTATGCCAGTCATACAGTGTGATTTTTCTAAATACTAGACAGCTTAAAAAGATCACATGTAATTAAGGTGAGTTGGAAAATTATGTGCAGGGTTAAATCAAGACTGAAAATAGAAATATACCTCCTAAAATTGGGACATGGTAAATGTGGCTAGAAAGTAAGAACTGTCTTTCGGCTTTTCCCAGTTAGGGGTCACCACAGTGGATCACCAGTCCACTAATGATTGGCAGTGGATTTTTACTGTACCGAGTGGCCAGCCTGAAGCTCAACCTTCAAAGAAGGCATACCCATTCACGCTCGCACCTACCTATATGTCTTTAATGTTACTCGACTGTGAGGAGGACATGCAGACCACAGAGAAGGAGCTCCAGCCAAGAATTGAACGGGAGAACCTCTTGCGGTGAGGTGACAACACTAACTGATGAACCACCGTGGCCCTCTGGCTAGAAAAGAAGAACATTCCTCCTAAATAGGACAATTGAGAGGTCTGTTTTAATTATAAAAACTTTTGTGATTAAGTAATATGATTCTTATGTATTTACCATATATATATATATATATATATATATATATATATATGTATGTATATATGTGTGTATATATATATATATATATATATATATATATATATATATATATATATATATATATATATATATATATATATATATATATATATATATACATATATATCTGTAATAAAAAATAATTCTTAGTCTGAATGTATGACATACCCTTTAAATCATTGTGGGGTAATGACAGAGCACCTGATTCCAATATACAGTTACATGAGTTTGAGACCTGAGGGCTCAAACTGTTTAAAATATGCAACTTCTTGGGTCTTCAATGTTTTCAGACCCAAATAAGGAACATTCCTTGTAAAGAGGTATATTGGAGTGGTATGCAGTCAAAAGCAGTGCAACTTCAATTATTTCCTGAAGAATTTTAGCCAAAGCAATCTGGGAAATTTTAATATTGCCTCATTCCATCAGGATGCTTCTAAGCAATAAGAATGATGGATTATTGCCATCTGTGCTAGGAAGAATGGGGCAGTGCCTGTGTGGCATATGCCGGCATAAGTAGCTGGAGTTTTGTAGATGATTTTGTGTCATTTGATGGTCACACTGACTGGTACACATCGTTGTGTTAAAATGTATCAACAGTGTTATTATAACTGATTAAATGTATATGCTTAAAGAAAGAATTCTGGAAAAGAAGAGTAGAAGCTTTTGTAATTGTTCTATAGTTTTCAGATACTGCAACACATCTAAGCAAAGCTCTGAGTGTGTATTATACCAGAGTCAGGTGATCAAATGTGATGTCATTCCATAACCAGCATAGACAGAATGGAACTCTCACAGCATCTTGTTTTGTTTTGTTTGGAACCTGATATAAAAATCTATGTCAGTTATCACTGTTCAGTATTAGTTATAAGTTCATAACCTTGCCTTGTGAAAGTAAGCATCTGAGCAACTAATCTTGCCTTGCTGTATTAATTAAGTTGGCTAGGGAACAGTTATTCTTTATACAGTCAGGAAATATAGTGAGACTAGTTAACTACTGTTTTTCTGCATCTGTTTGAATCTGTCCAACTGTGTTATTTTTATTTCTCCTGTAATTGAAACACTGGTGTTTATTGTACTTAGATATTTAGTTTTCTCATGTTTTATATTTTATTATTTACTATTAAATATTTTTATACCTTTCATTGTGGCTGGTCTTTTAGAGAATATGTTTAATGTCTTGAAAGTACTTATGCTTATTTTAATGACACCTTGGCCACTTTGAAAATCCCTGCTGCTTTGGTTACTCTCAACCATTTGTATTAGTATGGATTTTACTCAGTATAACTGGATATCCTTGTAAAATCCTTAAACTGGTTGACTGGTGGCAGTGTACTTACCTTACTGAATGGGCAGAAGGGAGCACAACTAGTAAATTTGTGCTAGCCTTTTCCAAGTGTGTGTGTGTGTATGTGTGAAAATTAAATACCCATGTGTGGGTGTGTCAGCTACTCGGAACTGGGATGCAGTGCTCTATAGTGACCCTTGTTTGGGATCTGGAGAGACAGAGGGTCCAGTCCCACGTCTGGACCATGTTCCCTGTGTGCTCTTGGGAGAAACTGTGCTTGTTGGAGAGAGCTGCATCTGAAAATACTGTATATATTCAATTCTGATTTTAGCGACCATCTCTCACTGGTGACATTGGTGAGGATTGAGGTTCCTTGATTATTAGCCCGAGGTAAAGAGAAGCCATCAAGGATTCATATCTATTTACCATATGTATCAGTAATAAGACATAATTCTACGTCTGAATGTATGACATACCCCTTAAATCAGTGCAGTGTAATAGTAGAGCACCTGATTCCAATATATAGTTGCATGAGTTTGAGGTCTGAGGGCCCAAACTGTTTAAAATATGGAACTTCTAGGATCATCAATTATTTCATACCCAAATGAGGAACATTCCTTGTAAAGAGGTATACTGGAGTAGTATGCACTCATGAGCAATACAACTGTAATTATTTCCTTAAGAATTCTAGCCAAAGCAATCTGGGGTAAATTTAATATTGCCTCACTCTATCAGGATGCTTCTGAGCAATAAGAATGATGGACCATAATGTCTTTCATTATTTAATTGTATGTAATCATCATCAATTGACTAACAACTCAAATATTTTACAACAGATAAAGCAAGCATATTCATCAAAATTAAGGATCTGTAGCTAATTTAGTGTTAGTACAGAGCCATATAGATTTTGGTGTCAAGCCAGAAATTGAGATACAGTTGCATGAGTTAAGTTTAATTCTCTAGTTATGAAAATTTTGTTAGTCATACTAAAGATGTAATCACTCCTTATTAACAAGCTTAAATATATATCTGTATATCATTTCTCTTGCTCGTTGGTATTCCTTATGTTAGGTAAAAATTGTTAATTATGAGTTGTCTCTGCTATGAGCAGCATCACATCCAGTCACAGGTTTTTTTCAGGTACTAAGTTTGAAGTTAAGATGGCATGTATTGGAAGAGCAGTATGTGACCACTTTTTGTTCAATATAAATACCTTATGTAAGGGTACTACATGTGGGTACCCTATGCATTAAGTATTATTATTGTTTTAATGAGTTGCATATCTATCCCTGGCATTGCAGCTGGCTTGTTCATGTGCTAGGATTTTCATTTAACCATGGTTATTTATTTTATATTGAGGAAAGCAGTCCTGTTTCTATAAGTCTAACTTAAACTGTTTCTTTTTTCAGAGGTTTCCAAGGAGCTGATGTAGTGTAATCTGCATCCAAGTTAGAAGCACTAGTATGGAAATTCTTTGAGTGTCAGCCACAGACAGAAACTTCTGCAGAAATGGATCCAGGACCAGTCAGTAAGGACTAACTAGAGTACTCCTTAAACAACTGGCTGTGTTTTAAACTGATTGTTTCACTTTATGAGGTGGGGATTAATATTCCACAGCATATAAATATTTGGAGTTAGGTTCATGGCCTTATGGTTTAGTTTTTTACAACTTTCTCACCCCAGCCCTCTACCTATCCAACAGGTTCTCCTCTGGGGTCTACATGGTTTCATTCATGAGAAGGTATGAACCATACAAGATAGTTTTACAAGATAGTTTTGGGGATCAGTACTATCATGGAACCACATATTTTACCATGGTAGTTATGGACGCTAGCTTATATTCAATAAAGTTTGCCTGGCATGGAGTTCACCCAGTGGTCCTTCCCACATGGTATTGGACATTCCACAACAATGTTACAAGTGTTAATGTATAATTGTTTGGCATTAATATAGGAAGTTGGCAGTAATTTTGCTTCCCATAAGCAGGTTGCCTGAGGAAGGAATTCCAGTTGCAGACTCGGGGGGGGGGGCTTACAATCTTGGCCAATCTCACACATTTGCTCGGCATAGCAGGGAACCCTAAGACAAAAGAGTCACTGCCTAAGAGAATATTTGGGCTATGCAATTACAATGAATTGTGGGGATACAGTCTCTGCTATTCTCTGTCTCTTTTCCTCTGTTTAGCGATTGTATTAAAAGTTGGTTCTGAAACCTGATAATAAATGTAGATTCTCCTTTGGCCAATTCTTACCAGGTTTTGTTGCCACTGACCTTGTGCTTTAAAACCAGTTTTATTAATGCAGCTATGACCATGGGCTTCGCATTGCTAGGAGTTACCTTGGTTAAGCCTACCAGACTGGCTGAGTATAGCCAACATCAAGCTCCAGCCCATAATGATGGTGTATTTTGGACCATACTAGCACTGTACTTGTTGCTATAGATAAAGCACAACATCAAAAAGAAAGGAGTAGTCTTAGCTAATCACATGCCCTGTTGTAGAAGGAAGTACCAGTCCACAAAAATCACAAAAACTGATAGGCCAAAGAAGAGCCATAAAGATGATAGAGTGGACTGTTGAGGATAAGAAAGAAATTATGTATTGTTACTATTATGCAAAAAGCCCAGAATTTCCAGGCACACGATATATGAAAAGATTAAGATATAAATTAGAGGAAAGAAAAATACTTCCACAAGAAAAACTGTCAGAAGCTTCAAATAAAAATGTATGGTCATTAATTAAACAGATTTTCAAAAACAGTATATAGACTAAGAAACTTTGATCTGTTTGGGAAAAGAAGCATATGAGGAAGTACAAAATATAAACAACAAAACCTAGATATTTTTTAAAAGTATAAAAAAGAAATATGGACATGGGGAAGAAAGAGATTTCATATGGTACAATATTTATGCAAAGGCAAAAAACAGATTAATCAACATAAAAAGGCAGCCCCAAAGATATTCAAAGGGAAATACATTCAAAGGTATCCAGACATGGAAAATTTCACAATAAAAACTAATATCACAAAGAAGGAATGTAGAAAACCAGATTAGTAAAGTATAAGCAAAAAAGTAATATCTATGTAAAGGAGAAAGCAAAACTAATCGATAGAAAAAGAGCAGCACCAAAGATATTTGAAGAGAAATACAGGCAAAGGAATCCAGACATGGAAAACTTTATGATACAAAAAATAAGAAGACAAAGAGGAAAAGTAGAATAGGAGATCAGTAATACAGGAGTTAAAGAAATAGAAACTGAGGTTATGGAGTACCTCCAAAGTGAAGGATTCAGTGTAGAAAATCTAATTCAGAAAGCACCACAAAAGGATAGAGCAATGGAATTCCAAATTAAGGGGAATCCAGTAGAATGGGAAGCAATTGGTCAGGTGCCATATGAAGATATAGAAGAGGGAACCGATCAACAAAATACTTAGAAAGATAGATGCGATAAAAACAATGTGCAGTGGTAGAACAGATCAGGGTCATGCACTATCACAAATAACAAACTAAAAATCTCAGCATAGGTGGAAAAACAAAGAAGAGACACAGATAAATATAATGGAAAAGTACAAAATAAGCAATTTATTGATGTCCCAAAAAAGTGTTATAGACAATTGGGAAACAAAGTAAAAGGAATTGAAAGACCACCAAAAAAAGAAGAAATAGATACACTTTAGAGAAGTATCTATGCAGATCCTGTAGAATATAACAAAGATGCTAAATGGATAGAAGAAGTAAAAGAAAGAATAAGAAGTTTAAAGGTACCGGATATGAAATGGGATGAATTAACATCCAGAGAGATGGAAACAAAGTTAAGAAAAGCCTCAAATGGAAAAACCCCAGGCCCAAATGCAGTACCTAACTTCTTGTTAAAAGTATTAGCATCATTCCATGAAGATTTAGCCATGAGTAAGAACTATTTATAGGCACACCTCGAACAGACACCAACCTGGCTAACAACAGGAAAAACAATGCTCATACTTAAGAGTGAGCCTGCAAGCTACCCTAAAAAATTATAGACCAATGAGTTGTCTTCTGACGACATATAAACTATACACTGGAAATTATGCCAACTGAGTTTATAGTCAATTAGAAGAAAACTCAATTATGGCAATAGAACAAAAGGGCAATAAAAGAAAGCCATATGGAATAAAGAACCATTTGCTGTTAAATGAAGTCATAGTGGAGAACTGTAAAACGAGGAAGAATTTAAGTATGGCATGGACTGACTGCAAAAAGTATTTGATAGTATCCCACATTCATGGACAAAAGAGTGCTTAAAAATGAATAAGATGCACCCTACTCCGATCGACTTCATTACAGTGACCATGAAACAGTGGCAAACCACTTTGCAATTAAGCCATGATAAAGGACTAATTATTATTCCAGGTATAAAAATTCAAAGGGGGGATATTCCAGGGTGACACTCTGTCACTGCTGCTATTCTGCCTTGCCCTTAACCCATTAAGCTGTCTACTTAACAGATTAGGCCTTGGCTATAATTTGGCTCCTAGAAAACAACAAAGTGTAAAGACTTCTCATCTTCCCTTTGTTGATGATTTCAAACTGTATAGCTCATCAGATGAGGAACTGAAAGTACAACTGCAAGTTGTCAAAACTTTTTCAGATGATATAACAATGTCATTTGGTCTTGATGAATGTGCAAAAACAACCCTTAAAGCTGGAAAACTGCAACAGAAAGAAAACATCAGTCTGGGACAAGAATGTGATATAAAAGAGCTTGAGCAAGAGGGAGTGTATAAATATTTGGGAACTGATGATGGATCAACAATAAAACATTAAAAAAATGTGAATAAAACTTAGTAAGGAGTACTTTAGAAGACTTAAATTAATCCTGAAAACAGCATTGACATCTAGGAACAAAATCCAAGCTATAAATCATTTTGCTTTTCCTGTCCTAACATACAGTTTTGGTGTGAGTAACTGGCCCCAAAATGTGTTGGATAGATTAGATATGAAAACATGAAGGATGCTTTATGCTCATCAAATGATTTCTAAAAATCAGTACATACCTAGATTATATATATTCCCCATTCAGAAGGACTGATCGGCCTCCTTGAAATTTATTACATGCACAGATCTGCAATTGTGGGACTCCACACATATCTGCTGAGCTCACAAGACCCAAATGTAGTGAAGTTTTGAAACATGAGGAGAATAAATCTAAGATGACTTCCCTGCTCAGGCTAGCAGAAACATATTGGCATCAAGCAGGAATGGAAATCAAAACAGAAGTATATAAAAATCAGGCGGCAACTAAATGTGCCAAAAAAAACAAAAGAAAGAATATAAGGTGAAGGCAGATGAGAAGGCAGGAAATGTGGAAAATGCATAAATATAGTTGCAAGTATAGAAAACTTCTGGAAGAACCTCATGTTGATCAGGAATGAATGCAGGAATGGATAAGGAGAGGCAGATTCAAACCAAGAGATGAAAGGTTAATATTGGTGGCACAAGATAGTGGGCTATGTACACTTGCTTTACAAAGTCCATTGAACATGTGGGAGAAAAAGACAAATGTACGTTTGGTAAAACAGAATTAGAAACAGCTGCATACCTCATTGCTGGTTTCGTTATACTAATGGCAAAAGGACTGCATACTGAAAGGCATAATAATGTGGCAAGGCTGTTGCACTGGGGATTGTGCAAACAGTATGCTATTAAAGTGACTGAAATACACCGGAAACATGAACCACAAAGCATCATAGAAACTGATAAAGTCTGCATCACATGGGATCATCCACTGCCAACAGTTCAAAAGATAGATTCTTGAAAACCAAATATAGTGGTCCAAGAAAAGAAGACCCTAGGGCCGATAGCCTAGTACCAACCTACGAACCTATGAACCTGTAAAAGTAGCATTGATCATTGAAATTGCCACACCCAGTGACTACAGTGTCCTGCATACAGACAGACACAAAGTCATAAAATATCAGGATTTGCAAGCAGAGATGAGAGCAATGTGGAAGAAAGATACCCAGATAGTTCCAACAGTAGTAGGAACAACAGGTCTTATAAAAAATAGTCTGCAATCATATTTAGATATGCTAGCAGTACAGGTAATTTCATATGAATTGTAGAAGGAGTCATTACTGGGTACATTGTGGGTGCTGCAAAGAGCACTTTTGGCTGACATCAAAGAATGAAACAATACTAATTTCATGAACTTTAATCGTACTTTGACTTAAGAATGGGATCCATTCTAGTCATGGTATTAGAAACCCAAAAGATTTGGATAAACTGAAAAAGGAATGACAATTATTTTATTTTCATTTTGTGGTGTAAGTATAGCCAAATGATGCAGACAAGTATTTGGGAAAGCTGCCACTTTAGCTACACTAAATGTATCATTTTTTTTTTCAAATAGCTTTGTATGAAATTTTACAAAAAAGGACAATGAAACAATATGGCATGACAATACAATCAAGATAAAACAGAATTAAGTACAAAGTGAAACAGGTACATCAGGAATGTATACATTTATGCTGTAGTCCTCTTAAATAACATAAGCAGCAACAGAAAAAGGGGGAGGAGGGAACTAAAAGAACTATGCACAAGATTATTAAACATATATACACAAAAAAGATTACTCAAAGGTTATATAGGAGGTGCTACTGTGATTTTCATAGAAAGGAACCAACTAATTCTGTAATAAAGACACAAACATACAAGAAGGTAGATCAGACTAGCCAGGTTGAGAAATTGAAACATATTGGATACTAGATCATACACTTTCTAATCTCCCTGACAGACATCAACATTTATTTTGCATATTTCCTTGTAATATTCTTGCTTATTGGGGTTTTTAATGAAAATTTTTTGTGAATAAATGTACCTTTTCGTTAAATTCTTAAGGCCACACCAAGAAAGTTTATTCCGATCTAACCAGTTTCTAGTCATATAGAATTTGGCCAATAAACATAAAATGATGAGTGCATGAAGCTTAAATCTAGGTAACCTAAGATCAGTGACATGCAGGATTGCTAGTTCCCATGAAAGGGTCGATTTTTGATAACCCATCTTTTCTAGTCTAACTTTGAGGGAGCACCAAAGTTTATATGTGTGACTGCAGGACCAAAGAATGTGTAGCAAGTCCGCTTGAGGAAAGGAGCAGCAAGGACATGACGGCGGTGTATTGGAATTAAATTTTTTTAAGAAACATGCGGTAAAATAAGTATTATTAATTATCATTAGTTGTGTGTAAATCAACTTTTTAAAAGGAGAAAACTTAAGAGTTAATTCTATTGCTCTGACTTTTTGGTCTTTACTAAGATTACTATCCTGCTGATTCCAGTAGTTAGAAAAAAGTACTGCATTCTGATGCTTGGAGGCCATCACTAGTTTATAAGTATTAGATAACATGTTTTTATTTCTAGATATACTTTTTATGATTCCCAGAGTAGCAGAGATGTTATTTTCAGTATTTGGTTCAGCTGATACTACTGCTGTTAGGAGTTCTCTAATTTGACGAAGGATGATAGTGTACTTCTGACCAAGTTTTAGCTCTTCCTTAAGTTCACTCAGTGATTTCTCCTTGTGTCTATATATATATATATATATATATATATATATATATATATATATATATATATATATATATATATATATATATATATATATATATATATATATATATATATATATATATATATATATAAGCTAACTGCCCTTGTGAGCCATTTTAAGCCTAGCCAGTTATCCCTTGTGAGACTCAAACCCTGTTGGGTGATTGGGTGTAATAAGTGAAGAGTATTCTCTAACTCCATGAACTGTATTAAATTCTTGAAGTCTTTAACCCTTTGCTTCATGGTGGTATGAATGCGAATAGAATTCAGGCTTTTAAGTGATAAGAAAGACAAGGCTATAGGGTTACTATTGATACTAATCACATGTCTATGCCAGAGTTTGATCCATTGAGGGGAACCATACTTTATCTACTTGAGAGAAAGTGGAGATTCGTATAACCCTACTTGCACATATTATCAAGTAACCTACCTAAGTTAATTTATCAATTTAATACTTTAAATCTACCCATCCCAAATACTTTTTTCAAAGGACTAACAAAGAGTTGGCTAAGTTCATATGGTTCCCGAAGGCGACTAGAATAAGTTATCAGAAATTATGCCTTCCTAATCTAAAAGGTGGTCTACGCTTGCCTGACTTACACTAATGTATCATAAAGAGATCAGATATCTGTATATGCATTTTATCAAATGTTTTTAAAAAATAACTATTTTAGATAACTAGAGTATATGTTTGTAGAAAAAGGAAACACAAGTTTTGAATAAAGTTGGATGGGCAAGACACCACCTCTAACAGTAGATTATGCCTGTTATATGGGATCAGTTTTCTTACCTTAGTAAAACCAGCAGTTCATATGACAAACAGTTTTGCATGTGTTTTTCTGTTTGGCCATGTCAGCATATTCAGTTGAATATGGACAGGAAAGTGGGAAGACAGGCAGCATAAGGTACCATGTATTTGATCATGGTGCAGCCTCCCTCACTTTTCATTCTTCCAGTCTTTCCTGGGCCAGTCTAGTAGTGGCCATGATATGGCTAGCAAACAGCACTTTACTCTGTGTTGCTGCCTTGAAGGGGGAGCACTCTGGGATGCCACTTGATTTGGAGACTGGATAAGCAAATCAATGGGATTGCTGGTTAGGTCACCAAGTCAGGGATTATCTAGGGCAGTGATCATTCTTGTGTCAATATGGATCGTGGAAGTAATTATCTGTACATTATATCACTCTGAGTTGGTAGAATTGTCATGCTTGGATAAGAGTGCATCCTCTGGTATCATTCGGTTAGATACTAGGCAAGCTGACCTATCAAGAGGGGTTTAAGATACCCAATCATGGTCTGCCCAGATTACTGAGAATTCAGTTCTTAGAGACAGTTTAGTATACAGTTATCTATAATATTTCTGGATGATACAAATATAGACTGTGACTGATATCATGTAATAAATTAAATGCACTGGCTTTCATATATCATATTCTAGCAGCCTTAAGGAACAATGACACATGGGAATGTAGTGTTCTAGGGGTGTAGCTAATGGAAGTTAGCTGTGAGCTCTGCCCCAGAGCCTAACACATGGATTAAAACAGCATGGAAGAAAGATTAAAAAACAATCTCTACTTCTCTGTTTCAGAGCAAAACAGTGGGGGATAATAAATCCATTATTTTACAATGTATGACCATAACTGTCTATGGCATTAGTGGGGCAGGAAGCACAAGAGCTGGTAAGTACTGTGTGGCTCTTCATGTGCACATGTGTTTGTGTGTGTGTGTGTGTGTGTGTGTGTGTGTGTGTGTGTGTGTGTGTGTGTGTGTGTGTGTGTGTGTAAGATGGAGAGAGAGTAAGAGACAGACAGAAACAGAGACAGACTGCCTGGGTGTTTATGGGACTGTGTATGAGAGCTGAAATATGTGTGTGTGTGAGTGTGAGTATGTGTGCTTGTGTGTGTGTGTGTGTGTGTGTGTGTGTGTGTGTGTGTGTGTGTGTGTGTGTGTGTGTGTGTGTGTGTGTGTGTGTGGGTGCAAGCACCTGTGCAGCAGCATTATGTAGACTGATAGGGAGAACACTAAAGCAGGTTTTCCATCTGCATTACATGTTTGCTTCAGACATGCAAATAAGTCATTAATGAACTTTTTCTCCATGCAGCTCATGCATGTCTCTCAGTCAGTATTTACCTCCAAGCATTACTACAGCACAACAGCAAACCACTATTAACACTAAAAAGCTAACCTTTCTGAATACCCCCATTATGTGTAAATCTGTACTCATGCTCAGATTTAAATTCCTAACTGTGGTATCATGGACCATTTTAATAGATGAAATTGTTTCAATTTGCATCTGCACTTATTTAACTAGAAAAATGTTGCTTTAATTTATCTTGCAGCAGTATTAGCCTTATATCATGCTTTACCTACATATTTGGATTATTAGTTATGTTTATAAAACCCAAAGCTATAACTGCGGTGGGGTACAATGGATGGCTTACCTGGGAGCAAGCTGTTACTGGCAAGATTGTCACGTGACGATGCTGTGGCAATTGTGTACCCACATTCATTCATGAAACTACAAGGGTATATTGGATTCAGAAATGTATGCTAATAATGCATATGTAGACATCGCTAAATTGCTGAAGTGCTCAGTGTGTGTTGATTTATTTTTATCAAGCTGTTTGTTACATTTGTAGCAAACAGCTTAAAAGCACTTCTGTTCTACTTATTTTGTACTTTTGCAAGGACACATTAAATGATGCAGTGTTTTTATTAAGATTTATTTGCAGGAAATCAGGTTTGCCCCTAATATATTAAAGTAGATCATGGCATTTTGTATAGCTGGGGCCACTTTCAAAACAATACGATATGGATAATGTTCTGTGTTGTTCACTTTAATTAGATCCTGTAGATCTCTTGCAATAGAAATGTAAAGCTTGCCTTATTTTACAAAAGTAATTATACTATTCACCAGTTGTTGCCCTAGTTACTGTTTTGTGACACTTAATGGTTTCTTTAACCTTCCTTCCTTATTAATTCTACTTCTGAGAGGTACTGGTACTTGCTGTGACAAATGTATCAGTAATGAAGTATCGGAATTTATTGTGTGTGATATTTTCTTTGCAAATGCCATAATTCATAAATATCATTTTCTTTGCCTTCCCAGGGCCTGCACTAAAATAAATCCACAAAGCAGAACTGTACAAAATTTGCAAAATGGACTTGAATCATGGAGGCAATGCTATGTCTATTGTTCCTGGAAATGTCTATATGCATGCAACTTGTGATTTCATATAGCAGACAAACAGGTAAGCCATGGACACAGAACATGCAACACAGAGGTTATAGGCTGCAAGACCCTCTACTAATCATCATAAGACAGCTATGCTATCTGTCTTTCAAGCAACATCCTCTTTTTACCTGTTACTCAACAAGTGCATAAATAACCTACATATATTTCCCAGCAGCAAAACCAGAATCTGTTACACTAGCAGGTAAAACATTCCAGCAGACAGCTGGTAGTCTCCACGCACAAGATTCACCTAGGCACACAATCAATAGTGATAATGTGTTCTGTAGGAACTATTCACAAACTCTAGGGACACAGGGCACAATCCTCATACTCTGCTTGAAAAGCTGAAATATGTAGCAACTACTTTACTATGCAAGTGGTTGTCCAACATTCTGTGACCCCATGGTGGGCATGGGTGTGTCTGTCTGTATGTGAGGTGAGAGAGAGACTGTGTGTGTGTGTGTGTGTGTGTGTGTGTGTGTGTGTGTGTGTGTGTGTGTGTGTGTGTGTGTGTGTGTGTGTATGTGTGTGAGAGAATGTGCTGTATGTTTGTTGCTTTGATCAGAAAAGGATTACCATTGCATTGTCTATTGCTGTTGGCTAAGTTTCTTACTGTGAGGCCTTCTTATCCTTTATGATTCAGGCTTCATGCACAGAACAATACAGGGAGTTTAATTGTTTATTTTATTTTTTTTTCACCAAGTGCTGACAGTATACTCAGTTTACATATTAATGTAAATTACACTCAACATGGATGGTTTGTATGCAGCATGTCATTAGTGTTATTCATCTTTGTGAATCATACTAGTGTCTGATCCATCTTCAAACACAGGTCAGTGCAGCAGATATACATCTCTATGTGTAATGTTTATGAATAGCTTAGCCTAGCTGTAAAGCATATTATTGTTAAGGCTCTGTACAATATTTATACAATAATACAACAATAGAAATATACACTAAATTATAGAAAGTGAATTCAAATAATATACAGTATATGCAATTTTAAAGGAGAAATAAGTTACAAAAGTTAATACAGTATAATATGTAAAATCATGATAAGAAATTATGACTGCATAACAAAACTATATAGGTGACCTGCCATTGAAAGTGAAAATATTGATTCATAGGTGTTTACTAGGCTAACGACCACAAGGGCCTTTTTAAGCCTAGCCATGCATCCCAAATCTCTGACAAGTTCTGATACCCTTGATAAGTGTAAGCATGTGCTGGGAGATGAACCATTTACAGGTCACCTGTGTCCATTAGGGACATAGGTCCCAAAACAGGGATGAATTTCCAGTTTTCCAAACAACTGTCCAAGTTGCACTTGAATTAGGTTAGGGAGGAACTCTGCTTCACTTGGATGGGGAGCCTGTTCCATAGACAGGGTAGTCTCTGGGATACATACCTATCTCTCCAGCAGGTCCTATTAATGTCACAGGCAAGGTTTAAGTCTTTAGAATGGGTAATTTTGGTGCTGTTTGTTTTGTGGATATGCAGGAGGTCCATCATAGTGGGTTCTGACAATGCCAGACATAGATCTCCACTCAAAGACCTGTAGGAGACAGACTACAGGGATAGGGCCTTGAGGCAGTCTGTATAGGACATTTTGCTTACATCCTGTATTCTTTTAGTTAGGAACCTCTGTGGACATTCGAGTTGTTGGATATGCCTGGTTAGGTACAAACCAAAGGGGGCATTGTACTCTATGATAGGTGTGATGAATGCCAATACAGTGGAACAATGACTTCCATGGACTTAGATGCCATAAGTTTGTTTATAAGTTGCACAACATAGAATTATTTCCTCACCACTGTAGACACATGATGGTCAAAGGCTAGATTACTATCTATGTGTCTATAAGGGGTGTGTTGTCAATATGATAGTTACCAGGGATGGATGACTTCCCAAAGGATATTATTATGCATTTCTTGGCATTTAGTTTTAGTCCATGGCTGACACCAGTTGAATGTCTGTGCCAGCCCCTCCTGGAGAACATTTGTGCCATTGTCAGATTCAATGACAGCTTCTAATTTGCAATCATGTGCAAATTTAGTCAGCCAGAGACCAATGACATTGGCCTTGACTTCCGAGAAGTAAATGCCAAAAAGGACCGGTCCAAGGACTGATCCATGAGGGATTCCACTTGTGACTGGCCTCTTTGTAGAGGTGGACTCCCAAATTCTAACTTCCTGTGTCCAGTTTGTGAGCCAGTTGGCTATTCTCTGGGTGACATACGAGTTTTTACCTAACCTCCCGAGTATGTCAACAATGCCTGAGTGGGGTATTGTGTCAAATGCTCTGGCCAGGTCATGGTAGGCAGAGTGAACAATTTTGCTCTCATCCATTGCTTTGGTGACCTTCTCAAAGAAGTCCACCAGGTTGAGTAGGCATGATCTACCCCTGACAAAACTAAACTGGGTTTGGTCCAGTATTTGGAGGTTTACTATATCTCTGTTGATCATCTCCATAATAATTCTTTCCACGGCTTTACATATAAGACTAGTGAGACTTTTGTGTCTGTAGATGGCTCACCTTTGTGCAGAGAGAGATGACTGTTGCCTTCCTCCATTCATGATGCATGAAGCCTATTTCGAGGCTACAGTTAAATAGTAACTCCAGAGGCCCTGATAGGCAATATTTTTTAAAAAAGAGAGTTTTGTATTCATACTAACATCCTGTCTAAACACAAAATAGATATATGCAAAAAAATATATTATAAATACGCATGCAGACATAAAGGCTAGCTATCCTGTGGTATGAACCTTGGATCTTGTTGATTGTCACTGTTGTAGTAACACCATGACCCCATGTGGAAAAAGGGGTTGTGGATGGATGGATGGATGGATGGATGGATGGATGGATAGATGGATGGATGGATGGATGGATGGATGGATGGATGGATGGATGGACGGATGGATGGATGCACGGATGCCTGTCGACACATACATGAATATAAAAACAGATACATTAACAAAATCTAAACAACACAGGCAGTAGACCAGGTACAGTGATGTTGCACTTTAAGATGCAGCATGAGAAAATACATTCAGGTTTAGGAAACTGGCTGGATTTCTATGGGTCAGGCATTAAGGATATAGAAAATTACATATATTGTGAGAGGATGCCTGAGAATTGGAGAAAAACTGTTTTGGTACTTATTTTTAAGAATAAGGGTAATGTGCAGAGCTGTAGTAACTTCAGAGGGATAAAACTGATCAGTCACAGCATGAAATTATGGGAAAGAGTAGTGGAAGCAAGGTTAAGAAGGTAGGTGATGATTAGTGATCAGCAGTATGGTTTCTTGCCAGGAAAGAGCACTAAAGATGTGATGTTTGCTCTGAAGGCGTTGATGGAGAAGTACAGAGAAGGTCAGAAGGAGTTGTATTGTGTCTTTGTGGACTTAGAGAAAGGATATGACAGGGTGCCTAGAGAAGAGTTGTGGTATTGTATGAGGAAGTCGAAAGTGGCAGAGAAGTATGTAAGAGTGGTACAGGATATGTACGAGGGTAGCATGACAATGGTGAGGTCTGCGGTGGGAGTGACAGATGCGTTTAAGGTGGAGGTGGGATTACATCAAGGATCAGCTCTGAGCCCTTTCTCATTTGCAATGGTGATGGACAGGTTGACAGAAGAGATTAGACAGGAGTCCCCCTGCACTATGATGTTTGCAGATGATATTGTGATCTGTAGTGAGAGTAGGGAACAGGTTGAGGAGACCCTGGAGAGGTGGAGATATGCTCTAGAGAGGAGAGGAATGAAGGTCAGTAGGACTAAGACAGAATATATGTGTGTGAATGAGAGAGAGGATTGAGGAATGGTAAGGATGCAGGGAGTAGAGCTGGTGAAGGCGGATGAGTTTAAAATACTTGGGATCAACAGTTCAGAGGAATGACGAGTGTGGAAGAGAGGTGAAGAAGAGAGTACAGGCAGGGTAGAGTGGGTTGAGAAGATTGTCAGGAGTGATTTGTGACAGACATGTACCAGTAAGAGTGAAAGGGAAGGTCTACAAGAGGGTAGTGAGACCAGCTATGTTATATGGGTTGGATACAGTGGCATTGACAAAAAGGCAGGAGTCAGAGCTGAACATGGCAGAGTTAAAAATGTTAAGATTTGCACTGGTTGTGACAAGGGGGGACAGGATTAGGAATAAGTATATTAGAGGGTCAGTCCAGGTTGGACAGTTTAGAGACAAAGCCAGAGAGGCAAGATTGCAGTGGTTTGGACATGTGCTAAGGAGGGATGCTGGGTTTATTGGGAAAAGGATGCTAAGGATGGAGCTGCCGGGTAAAAGGAAAATAGGATTGCCTAAGATAAGGTTTATGGATATGGTGAGAGAGGACATGCAGGTGGTTGGTGTGACAGAGCAAGATGCAGAGGACAGGGAGAAATGGAAACGGATAATCTGTGGTGACCCCTAACGGAAACAGCTGAAAGAAAAACAAAGAATTAATTACTCCAGATATTAAGCATTGCATAAATTCATATGTCAACAGCAGGTTTACCAGAATATACATATCTGTGCAACAGAAACTTGGAATAAAGGCATTGCATATGGATTTAGCAGTACCACAATGACTGTAACATTCTGAGATGAAGGGCATCACAAATAAAGAAAAGTTATGTTTAGCAGGCTGCTTCAAATAAAAGAACAGGAGACTATAGCTATTCTGCAATTGAAAATTCCATCTAATGCAAGGGAGTTACAAGGTTCCTTTTCTTCAGAAGCTTGCATCTTTCCATTAAGTTCTAATATGTGGATATAAGTTTTGATCCAGGTCTATAATAATAAGACATATTAGAAAATTCAGGGCAGTAATTTCTCTGTCTCAGCTTATGAGTAAAGATTCATTAGGTTTATGAAATAGGTTTTTGAATATAATAAAGCCCAACAGTCACTCAGAATTCTTAAGAGGTATCTTAGTGCACAAGTAAATCTCTCCAAGACCATCTGTTTACAGTAATGTATCACTGAGTCCAAGAATAAATAAATAAATAACATAACTTCTGTACTGCTTCAAAAGAAGTTATTAATATTGTGAAGGCAGTGTATAATAAAAGTTATCTGAAAAAGTAAACACCAGAAAGATGCCCTTCAGCATATCATTTATACTTGACTGAAACCTTCAACAGACGACTCATGCAGAATGGGTATTAAAATGTTTGTGACTCTAAGAAAGTCACTTAAACAGGCAATGATCCTAGGCTGAGTCTGAAAAAGGTCATAACATATATAAATGGAATCTGTCCTAATTGCACATACACACAAAACACTACTAATATGTTGTCAAATACTTTAAAACACTTCAGCATGCATTCTGCTTTATTTATTTATTGCAGTTTGATGACCGGGATAGTTCACTGGACTTGAAAGAGGCTGTTTTCAGTGGAGGCCCAGAGAGAAAAGCTCAACAGAAGTAGTCAATTCTATAATAATGTTATACAAAGTTATAAGATAATAAAACAGTGAAAACATACACACATAACAATATTATACAAACTTATAAGGTAGTAAAACCATGAAACATACACAGGATAATATGCAGTTAGTTAATGGTGAAGGACAATGACACTTCTACCACAGAATTGAGGTTCATATAGTCAAAAACATTATTTACAGAGTGTAGGTAACTTTACAGTAGTTATAGAGAGACAAAACATTTGTGATTGTAAGCAGTTATTTACAACTATGAGGATTATTTAGTCAGACACAGTCAATATTTACAAAGTATAGGCAGTCCAGAATGAAAACATGAACATTATGTACAGAAAAGAAACCATTTTTTTTTTAGATGGAATTATGGGGAGAGGACAGAGAGGAGAAAGGAGAGGTCAGAGAGGGTTAGTGGTGAAATGAGTGAATATCGGAAGCTTATGTGGTGAATATAGGAAGCTTGTTTAGTATGGGGCAGAGGTTTATAGTATTAGGGAGATTTTAATTGAGGAGTTATGTGGTAGAGGTACAAGAACATTCTTATTTTGAAAAGAGGTGTGATTGAAGAAGAGTTTTGAAGTTAGAGTGGCTCTGGATATTTCGAAGGGAGGCTGGAAGAGAATTCCAGAGTTTTGCTCAGGAGCAAGATAATAGTAGGGAGCCAAAGAGTTTTGTATATGTTTAGAAGATGGCTGTTTTCTGATCTAAGTGAGTGGGTGGGCATGTAGGGGGTTAAAGAGGAGGACAGAGAGGGAAAACTAGAAGGTTTGGATACGAGTTTCTGCGCAGTAGAAAGTTTGAGAAGTTTGAGGCAGTTTGGGAGTTCGAGCCATTGCAAAGAACGGAGAGAGAGACAGTGATGAGATGAGTTTCTGGAGTTAGTGGCAAACTTGGAGATTTTGTTGTAACAGGCTTCCAACTTGGCCTGGAAACCTAGCTGAAGATTAGTGAAAAGGGGGGGTGCCATACATGAGAAAGGGTAAAAGGTAAGTAGAGGTGAGGGTGTGTCTGGTGGAGGGGGTGAGGTACTGATTGTGTCTATACAGGAGACCCAGTTTTTAGTGTTTTTTTTAATGTTAGTTTGGATATGGGTGTCAGATTTTAGATTTTCATCAATTATGACACCGAGTAGTTTGGTATGTGATACTACTTCTATGGGGCTGTTATTCTGTGCAGTAACTGTGAAAGAGTTTTTGTCTATATTGGTGTTTTTAGATGGGCAGAAGATCATTAACTTTGTTTTGTTGGCATTTATGGTGAGGTGATTATTTTGCATCCATGCTTCAGTATTAGAGAAGGCTAGCTGAGTTTTGAGAAGAAGGTCTGAGGAGGTGTTTGCTGAACAGATGATAGTCAAATCATCAGCATATTGTATTAGTGTGGCATCTGGGAAAGAGTGGTGGAAGTTATTAATGAAAATGTTAAAGAGGAGGGAGCCGGGGGCAGAACCCTGGGGGACACTGTGTGTGTAGAAAGGAAGACTGTGAGGTTTCCCATTTGATGGCTTGGTGTCATTTGGAGAGGTAACTACTGAACCAGGTGATAGTAGGAGGGAGAGGTTGAGAGAGGAGAGTTGAGACCGTAGTAAGGGATGGGAAATGGTTCAAATGCTTTGAATAGGTCAAAGAATAGGGTAGAAACTAGTTTGTCAGAGTTGCAAGCTAGGTTTATGGAGTCAAAAAAGGAGAGGTGGGCAGTAATAGTACTATGCCCGGGGAGGAAACCATGTTGTGTAGGGGTTAGTTGGTTGTTTAGGGTCATGTAGGACATCATATGGGACTGAATGCACTTATTCATGATTTTTGATAGTGGGGAGAGGATGGCTATAGGTTGAAAATTAGAAATGTCAGTGTTTTTGCCTCCTTTGTGGAGTGGGATGATAAAAGCATTCCTCTAGAGTGAGGGGACATATGATTCTAGTCAAGATCGGTTTATTATGATAGAGATGGGATAGGTGATGCTGTCTGCAGACAGCTTGAGGAAGGTTGTGGGTAAGTTATCTGGGGCAGGGGAGCATGGTTTGAGTTGGAGGAGGAGCTTTTTAATTTTGTTTGTAGAAACAGGAAAGAAGGTAAAAGTGGGGGTAGTGGTGTTTAGATTGGATGGAGAGGAAGGGGGATTGGTTGGGGGGAGAAGGTTGAGAGTGGTGAGAGAAGCTGGTAGTTAGTTTGGCTATGGATTCTATGAAGAAGGTATTGAAGGTAGAGGGATTTTTTAGATCTGTTTTGTTTAGGTTAGAGGATGGATTGTCTTTATTACCTGGATGGAAAAGGGAGGAAATTGAGTCCCAGAATTTTTTAGGGTTGGATAAATGTTCAGATAGAATGTTTCTATAGTATGATTTTCAGTCCCTGATTACTAGTTTATTTACAGTGTTATGGAGTTGTTTAGCTTCTGCTAGGATATGGGGTGACTTGTTTTTTTGGAAGAGTTTCCACTTTTTATCTCTAAGATGCATGATTTGTTTAGTTTTTTTGTTAACCAAGAGGAGGAAGAAGCTTTGACTCATTTTGTTTTTAGTGAGCAAGATTATTAAGAAGGTTCAGGAAGATTTTGTTGAAGTAATCAATGGCATTGTCAAAAGGTAAAGTTTTTAAAGGTGACCATTCTGTAACTTTTAGGCAGTCTATGACTATTTGCGTGTTGAAATTAGAGAAGTTCTGAGATTGTATATAATGATGTTGCTTTTGAAGGGAAGAGGAGTGACAGTAAGTAAATGTGGACAAGTGGTCACTAAGAGGATCAGGAAAGGTGCCAGTGTCAGAGATAAGGTTTGGATGAGAAACTAAGATCCAATCAATGGTGGTACCAGTGGTTTAACCCTTGTTTGGTCTAGTAGGAGAGTTTATTAATTGGGTGTAGTTATATAGATTGATATTTAGGGTAGGGGATTCAAAGTTTATGAATAAAGAGGGCAGCAATGTATATGGATTTGTGTTTGATGAATTTTAGGAGGGCAATGCATAGTTCAGAAATGACAAAAGTAGGACTGGCATTGGTGTAGGGAGTAAAAGTGTAGGAGGAGGAGTAGAGAATGGCTACTCCACCAATTTTTTGTTGGATCTGTCAGAGCATAACATTTGGTAGCCTGATGGGAGGATTTCATTATTTTTTGTATTGGATTTAAGCCAGGTCTCTGTGATGGCAACGATGTCTGGTTGGTTATGGGACAACCAAGTCTATATTATAATATCAACATCTTAAAATGTCAAGTCTCAGTTGTTCGACATGAAAATGTCAAACTCCAAGGTTCCTGAATGGCCAAATCACAGATTTTTTTCCAATGGAAAGAAATCGGTTGGCCAAACACCAATGCCACACAAAAACAAACATATTTAAGTGGGGGGGGGGCTGTGCCCCCAACACCCCCCTAACTAAATATTCTAACTCTGAGACTGCACTACAGTCAGGGAAAGGGCAGGTTTAACAGAGCAGCCAACCGATTTCTTTCCTTTGGAAAGAAATCAGTGATGTGGCCATTCGGGAACCTTGGAATTCGACATTTTCGTGTTGAACAAGTGAGACTCGACATTTTCAGATGTTGATATTATAATGCAGACCCAGACAGCCAGGCGTGAGAGATGGGTGTTTTATTTATAAGGCGTTGGGCATTGACTGTAATGAAATGAAGACTCTTTGGGGTGGAGGGATGTGGTAGATGAAAATGGGAGTTGATTGTAGTGCTGGAGGGGCCAGGGTTGGGGTGGATGTCCCCAGAAAGAGAGAGAGAGAGTGAGTTTGTCCAATATGAGTGTAATATATTGCGTTATGGTGGGTGAGTATAGGTGATGATATATAGTGTAAGTAGATGGATTTGAGGGGAGAGGGAGATGACAATAGGGCAGGTTGGGTAGCACTGTGAATTTAAAGAGAAGAGAAGTGTTTGAAGAGTAGAGTGTTTGGGCAATTGAGGAGAAAGATGGGGCAAAGTGTTTTTGAAATTAGATGTACAATGTGAAGGTAGTGTGTAGGAGGGGGCAGGGAGGTAAGTTAGATAGGAGAGAGTTGAGAGAAGAGTAGTCAGTATTATTAGGTTAGTGTAGTATACTGATGTCTGAGACATAATCTAAGGTGACATTACTTTAGGTCAGCTGGATGATAAGGAGGGGTTAGGTGGATTGTAGGTGATTGGGTAGTTTGGAAGAGTGGAATGAGTCTTGGGTAGAATAAATGTAGGAGTAGTGGGGGCGGGTGGGAAATGGGGACAAGGTATGGGAGTGGAGAGAGCCCAACCTTTAGCAAGGGCAAACAGAGTGGGGCAGCACCAAGAATGGGAGGTAAGGAGCTTTAATTTTGCAGTTTCAAAAAAAACAGTCAGTAACCTGGGTAGTATTCCCTAACTTTACTTATGTTTTGTTTGGTGAAATATTCGGGGAAATATGCCAATATTTGGCATATTGTTTAGTGAAATATTCAGGGGAAATATGCCAAAATGTGTGTTAACTGGATGACTGAGGGGGGCCTACGAGAGGAGAGGCAGTAGAGAAAAATAGCAGTGTAAGGGGAACTAGGAGCTTAATATGGAATTTGTAGTTCTGAAAGTCTAGCATTTAACCAGGAAGTGAGCGACTTAGGTGCATTCCAGAGGATAATAAAGGGCTAGCTAAAACTTGGGGGGTTGAGGGGAGGCTACTACAGGGATAGGGCCCAAGTACAAATAACACTGGGACTGTTACCAGCCTGCTGACACGCTATTACAATGATTCATAAAAACTTTAGTTTAGCAGATGGCTGGCATCAGGACAGGCATTTGGTGGTTTCCAGCTTGCAGAAATCAGGGACAGTTGGATTAGATTCCCGACACAGTGGATGCGCTCTGGAAAAAAGATAGACAGGGTTAAGTTAAACAGATTTAGATTATTAAGTGGGTATTATTCACAAAAGTGGGAGCAGCTGAGGACTAGCTTACAGTTTCACTAGGGGAGCAGTGTTACAGCTAGATATAGTATGTAATTTGAATGGAAAATTTTTGAGTAGATTCATGTTCACAAATTACAGTAGCTAGGGGCATCAGGCATAAATAATTACGTGATACTCCTGGAGAGCTGTAACCTCTCGATAGTGGTGGGATAACTACAGTTCTCATTCCTTTCAACATTCCTTTCTCACACTCACTACCTCCTGTTTCTATACAAAACAGAAAATCATTCAGTTCTCCAGTCATAAATAGTATACATACATGAATGGTATTAATCTGAAAAACAGCTCAGGGCCCTCATACCTTTAAATAGTTATGTTTATTAATATTATAGAACCAGTGTTTGTTACCACATTGTTATCTGAAAACTGATTACCAGAATGGAACCATTCAAAAGTGATTAATTCCTGTACTTTTCATTTCTATTTCATCATACAGTCTCCACTAGAGAAAAAAAATCCTCAACAGATTATGCAATTTATTCTGAGTATTCAAATAAATCTTATCACTATCATGTGTCTGCACTTTCTGATCTGGTTCTATTGTGAGTGTTTATTTAAATACCAGTAATAGACAGCTTCAAATGTTGAAGGGTACACTATAGTAGCAAATTGAATTCAGAAGTAAAAATACAAAGTAAAGGCAAATGGTACTCTTAAACTGCACCATTCCTTTGTTTCTGTTTTCTGATAACATAAAATGTTATGTTCTGGTATCTAACCATAATAAATCGTTATATGCTTATGAGATAGATGTCAAGAAATCCACCTTGAAACCATAGGAAAAAGAAGCTTGAGAGATTCATTTCATAATATCTAAGTCTTAAAACTATAACTACTGAGATTTAATTGGAGAGACATGCTATTAATGCGTTGTACAACATGGAACTTCTTGGATTATGAAAAAGAATGTGAGACAGACTCAACACTGAAACATAAGAAAAATATTTTGGTTGGAATTCATTGTTATTTGTGCAAATGTGATATGGGTATCTCTGATGTTTATGAATGAGAATAGGAAAGGTAAGATTCATAGCAGCCGTTAACACTAATATGGAATGCCGTAAGTATACTAAGATTCAAACAGGACATTTTGTGAAGCAGTGTACACTAATGAAATGCTCTTGTGATTCAAAGTCCAGTCAGCATGGTATGCACATCCATAGTTGAAAATTGTATCTATGAACTTGCCCAGCTTTCACTTCAGCAGTTTGTCCAAGTATGCATAAGGACTTCCCAGACAAATGGATTATTTCCCTAAGAGACCCATTCAATAGTCTAAGTATGCAGAAATATGAAAATGACACAAAATACATTGTTTTGCCTAGTGGTCACTTCAACAGTCTGAGCATATATGTACAGGCACTTCACTGGCAAGAAAATGAAACATTTCCCTCAGCAATCCCTTTAGTGGTTTCACCAGGTATGCATAAGCACCAAAAATGCAACATTTCCACCACTAATCCCTTAAGTAGTATGTCCAGGGATGTCAGGAGGCAGACGCACTGTACTGAATTCAGTACAACTTCTTTAGAAGAGGGGGTAGCTTTTTTAATTAAAAAAATTACATATTTTTTGTTTTTCTATCACGGTGGTGGTGCTGCAGTAGCGTTGTCGCCTCACAGTAAGACACTGTCCGGTTCGATTCTCAGCTAGAGCGTCCTCTGCATGGAGACATGCGTGAATGGGCGTACCTTCGTTGAAGGTTGTGCGTCAGGCCTGGCAAGCTGGTACGTAAAAATCAACTGCCAATCATTAGCGGACCGGAGTTCCGCTGTGGCGACCCCTAACCGGGAAAAGCCGAAAGACACAAACAAACATATTTTTTGTTTTTAAACAGCGTTGGCTCCTTTAAGTATTTTTAAAACAGCGTTCTCCTTTAAGGATGCTGACTCCTTTAAGTTACATTTTTTTTAAGGATGCTGGGCACCAGAACCATAGAGCAATTGCAATTGCAGCAGATCAGGCACATGGCTAAATATCAGCCAGTCAGAATTGAGCTTACCCACCACCATTTTTGAACTTTGTTCAGATTTTTTTTTTTCTAACAGTTGTGAGCTATGGTGAGAAGTGAGAACTGAAGTTGTATTCCCCAGCTGTGGTGAGAAGTGAGAATTGAAGTTGTATTCCCCAGCTATGGTGAGAAGTGAGAACTGAAGTTGTATTCCCCTATTATTGTTTTTGTTGTTTTTCCAGGTTTTTTGTGCTAAGGTGTGAAGTGAGAACTGAATTTGTATCCCCTCATTATTGGCTTTGTTTGCCCAGGTTTTTTGTGCTAAGAGGTTGAGAGCTATCTAAATGATAGCCATTAAGTTTCAGTCTTCCTCGTTTTCAATTTGTGGATTTAGCATAGTGGTATGTTGCACTCACTGTAGTGCATATGGTTCTGGGTTCAAGACATGCATGGTAGTAACTCAGCATTTTATTCTAGCAACTTTCCAAAATTATACAAGCAATGTTTAAAATAGTGTCCCTGGTGTTTGGGCTTTTGTCCTCCCCCCAGTAAATGTTGGGTTTTTCCAGATTTCTTGTGCTGCAAAGTTCAGAGATACAGCTGAGTGTCGAGTACATTTTACAAGAAGCTGAGAGCTGCAGGGGAACTAAAGTTTAGTGCTGCTTATGCTGAGTCTGCTTGTATTATTAATAGCACAACAGGTAGCCTACTTGCTTTTGATGCAGAATGCTGTGGGTTCTTCTCCCACAGCAGGTAGATGCATTGCTATACTGTACTGTGTTGTAAAGGGGCGTGGATGCTGTAGTCCTTTTTGGCGAAGATAAATAGTAGTAACTATGAACCTGTTATCAGTTTGCCATCCATTCCCTATTGCAATATTACTAGCGTATCATTTTTTTTAATGCAACATAGGCAATTTATTCCTCAAGGGCAACAGGTACTTTATTTGTAGATGAAACAATGAAATATAAAGTTGTTTGCTAGCAGTAACCTCTTCATTAGTTACAGATTTCTTTAATATGGAATTATGTACATAGTTTTTACTAGTTCAGAGATTGTGCATATTTACTGATACTGGTGGACTGTAGAGGTTTGAGTAGACCTTTATGATGGAAATGTTCTGAAATGTGCTGTTTTGTCATTATTGGTGCATGCATTTTGTTTCATTGTTTACTGGAAAAATGTTCAAAACAATAAATTTAAAATGCTCTCTAACAACTATACTGTATTGTACAAGGAATATAATTTAATACAATCAGGAAGGTGTATCAAAGAGCACGTGTATGTTTCATGTGCAAGGGGCCTATGATATGAAAACAGCCCAAAGTTAATCTTTATCTGCCACTGGCAAAATGTATTTTCTTTGAATGTGGGTTTCAATGCTGTTTCAATGAATGTGGGTTTCAAGGGGAGAGAAGTTTAAATGTTAAGTCTAGTTTCATTGTGAGACTGCATTGCTTTGTTTAGCAGATATTTATTGGTGTTCATGCTGTAAAATGCAAAATAAAACTTTTCTGGCAAATAATTTAGGAATGAAGTCACTAAATAATGACAGACGTTAAGTTTCAGATCTCATAACCTTCAGAAAAATGCATGCTAAAGCAAGACCTGTTATTCTATCAACTGTCTTAAGTTTATACAAGATCAATTTTTAGTACTGTTTGCATGTTTCCCCAATATATTTGGCCTTGTCCAGATTTCCTGCATTAAGAGGTTGAGAGTTACGTGCAAATAAATCGCTTTATAGAATTAGGAATATACAAACCTCTCAACTGTCCCCAATTTTGGCTCAAAATGTTGCTCTCCCCCTAATAATCCCTCCGCAAAATAGCAATTTTGGAAGAAAATGTGGAGGATTTACAATTATAAATAACTGTAATGATCAGAGTTATACATTACTTTTATGTCAGAAATGCATGTAGATTCTCTAATTTTGTCAGCTGCTCAAGTTAACAGTGCTCATATTAAAATGGTGTCCCTTCTTTGACAGGTTCCCAGCTGTATTGTCTGGCAATTTTATATTTTTGCATCACATTTTTGGTTTTTCATAAAATTGCGTTTTTCTGGCAAAGTAGTGGCAAATCATTAAAGACTGAAGTTAGAAAATAATGGCAGGCATTTGAGTTTCAGATTTCATACCTTTCAGAAAATCCATACTAATGCAAGACCTACTACTATTCTATTATCTTTCTAAGTTTATAAGAGCAATATTTAAAAAAAATGGTCCTTATTTTTGGGCCTTTGCCTCAGTTTTATTTATGGGTTTGTTGCTCTAAGAAGTTGAGAGGTGTGTGTGTGTGTGTGTGTGTGTGTGTGTGTGTGTGTGTGTGTGTGTGTGTGTGTGTGTGTGTGTGTGTGTGTGTGTGTGTGTTTGTGTGTGTGTGTGTGTGTGTGTGTGTGTGTGTGTGTGTGTGAGGTAGGTAGGTAGCATACCTCTCAACTGTCCAAATTTTGCAGAATGTCCAGATTTTTGCCCCATATTTTTTGTCTGTTCCTCATAAATTTTGTGATTTTCTAGAAAATCATTGAAGGCTGAAGCTGCTAAATAATGACAGACATTTGAGTTTCAGACTTCATGTCCTTTAGAAAAATTCATACTAGCACAAATCCTGTTATTCTAGCAACTTTCTCATACTAGCACAAATCCTGTTATTCTAGCAACTTTCTATGTTCACGAGAGCATTATTTAATATCTGTCCCTGTTTATTTTAGTCTTTGTCCATACTTCTTGCATTAAGAGGTAGGTAGGGGTGTGTGTGTGAATGAAACACCATAGTTAGGGATAGCAGGTGGTTAGTAATTTACTCAAGCTCAAAACCTGTACCTTAGTTACAGAAAACAAAAGCATGAATCCTCTACCCCAACTGCCATGCTGCATTTTTCAAAGAACTGACTTTCAGATTCATTTTCAATTCAAGGAACCGAGTTCAGCGAATGCCTCTTCATTGACACTAAAAGAGTGAACCGTGAATTACGAGAATGGCCATAGCTTGGCTGGGGAGGGGGGGGGGGGTATCAGTTTGAGAGCTGTGAGTACAAATTTGAAAATCCTAGCTACACCCCTGAGTATGTCCAAGTATGCAAAAGCATTAAAATGACACAAAACAAATTATTTTGCCAAGTGATCACTTCAGCAGTCTGAGCATGTATGCGTAAGCACTTCACTGATACCAAAATGAAACTTTCCCCCCAGCAATCCCTTCAGTCGTCTCACCAAGTATGCACAAGCACCAAAATGAAACACTTCCACCACCAATCCCTTCAGCAAGATGTCCAAGTATGCACAAGCACCAAAATGAAACACTTCCACCACCAATCCCTTCAGTAGTTTTTCCATGTTTGAAAAAGCACTTCACTGACTCCGAAATGAACCATTTCCCCCAATGACCCATTCAGTCATTTATACATGTATGCACAAGCACTCAAACACAATAAATCATTTCTTTAAGCAAACTCAGTAATTGCACATCCTTTTAAAACGAATGTCAGTACATAGTCCTTTTTTCCTTTCCCGTTGCAACTCTGTATTCTCATGGTAAGTTATTGCTTACAGTTGTAAGTTCAGGGCACTTTACATATTCAGTATACAAAATGAGCTCATTTTAGATTCATCTTTATGAATCTTACTGATATGTAAATACGTAATGACCCTTACCTGTGTATTATCTGTCCCCCTATTGCTTATGCCTTAAGCATAGCTGGTTTTTGCTACAGGGAGGTGAGTTAACAAAACACCTCCATATTTTCATACACATCCTGAAAGACCGTGATTTGCATAACCATGTAGTGTTACTCTTCCTATATTACCGCTATGAAAATGCAAAGCCGCAAGCTATGAAAAACAATCTAATTATTTATAAATGTGAAGCACATAATGTAGAATTACTACTCTATTCTAAAGGTGTAATCTGTTCAACCTACAATTTGTCTTTTGGTTTCCTGAATAGATTATGTTCTGGGATTCCAAGCTAAATTATATGATCAGCGGAAGAGCTATTTAACTTCAAAATAAAAATATAAATATAGTTAAATGTTTTTCTAATAAAATATGCAAAAAGATAATAAAGGTAGATAATTTTCTACATATAATAATAATATTGTCCAAGGCAGATATTACTGGGGAATATAGACCTTCCAGGGGCAAGGAGAACCTTGTGTGTGATATCAGTCTGTAAAACATCTCTGGATGGCTTGTTATTCCTAAAATGGCTATAACATCCGGTATTATTGCAATTAATTTTGGCTTTCAGAAAGTCACAACAATGTCAGAATGTCAGCTGCTCACCTGCTGATACAACTATTCAGTTATAAGTACCTGTAAGCTTTCTTAGAATTTATTATTTTTAGATTACCTGTGACAACTATTCTATATATTATATTTTGAAGTAGTAATACTTCAGAAATGACATGATCTGAATGTTGTAATAGATAAATTTAGATCCAAAACAATGTAACTATTTCATTTACGTAAAACTCAATATAGTGCCAAATATTTGGGATGTGACTATTGAACATACCTGACATTCCTAGAATGATTTTGCTGTTCAGTATTTCTCAGTTGTCATTAAGCTGTTTACCAAGTGCAATGGTTTTATTTATTTTTTCTCATTTAAAATAAGTTCACTTTGTTGTAACCAAGTACTGAGAATGGTGGATTTGATTTACAGTTTATTTAGAAGTTAGAAGATATCCTCAGACTAATACAGCAGCACCAGCATATTATAATATCTGAATGCTATTCTGTGTGTTTATGCAAATTATTAAAATACGAAGAGCAATGATGATGCCAGGACTAAATGCCAGATAGTACTAGGACTAAAAACCAGATACTACTGGGACAAGATGCCAGATAGTACTGGGACTAGATGCCAGATAGTATCTAGATGCTGGACAGTACCTGGAAATGTTGTAAAGGTGAAGTTTGACCAGAAAATCTTTTAGAAAGGCACTGCCAAATGCTCCAACAAGCAGGGGTAAACTGGCCAGTAAAACAGCCAAGTGGCCAAAATGTAATGTTTTAAGATTAACACCAGAAAGAAACAGGAAAATAACAGGATCTCATCATGCATCAGGACTTCAAAAATAAATTTGATTGACATTTAGATAAAGGGTATACTGTTTTAAATAGGAGATATTTAAATAAAGGTTAAGTATGCAATTAGGCTCTGATGAAGTCTTGATGCATGATGGGAAGAAAGCATTAAACACTTGTGGAATAAACCTTGGATGTTTAATCTTCCTGCTTGTTTCTGGAGGTTTGGATTTCTTTAGGATCATTTAATCCTAATCCTAATCCTAATATGCTACATTTTGGCCACTTTTTATTGGCCAGTTTATCTGTTTGTTGGAGTGTTTGGAGTTGTCCTTCTAAAAGATATTTTAGTACCAGGACTAAATGCCAGATAGTACCAGGACTTGATGCTGGGTCCAGATAGGACCAAGGCTAAATGCTGTTGGGTAGTACCAACACTAAATGCTGCTGGGTAGTACCAGGACTAAATGCAAGATAGTATTAGGACTAAATGCTAAATGGTACCAGGACTATATGCCATATAGTAACAGGACTAGATGCCAGATAGTACAAGAACTGGATGTTGAGTTGCAACATAAATATCATGATGCTGAATTCTGCTTGGCTACACCTTACCTACTGCCTGGAAGATAGCTTTTAAACTATTGTATTGCAAGCAGACTCCACCTTAAGTTATTTAGCCTGCTTAAGAGCAGGCAATAGTTCAGTACAGAGACTGAGAAACAGGGCACTAGTCTGTAAACCTTTCTTATTATTTTAGCAACATAGTCCGATAATTTTATCAGTGTATTACTGTGGACATTTCTCAAAACATATATTAATTAAGGTGTAGTTAGTAAGCTATAAGTGCATTATGTATTCCTGTATCAATGAGAGAGGCTTTAAGATGCTAATGAATCTATAATTTTTACTTTGTGTTATTCAGATTTTAAAGAATTATATTGATTTTGCATGTTTACAAAAATCTGGTGCACAACTTTCCTGTATGCTGCTGTTAATATATACTTACTGCAGTAGGAATACATGATGAGAACTTTGTTAAACATGTAGGGGAGAGGTTGTTCATGGAGGCTGTTAAACATGTAGGAGGTAGATTGTTCATGGAGGCTGTTAAACATGTAGGAGATAGGTTGTTCATGGAGCCTGTTATACTGTAGGGGATAGGTTGTTTATGGAGGCTCTTAAACATATAGGGAATAGGTTTTTCATGGAGGCTGTTAAACATGTAGTGGATAGGTTGTTCATGGAGGCTGTTAAACATGTAGGGGAGAGGTTGTTCATGGAGGCTGTTAAACAAGTAGGGGATAGGTTGTTCATGGAGGCTGTTAAACATGTAGGGGATAGATTGTTCATAGAGACTGTTAAACATGTAGGGGATAGGTTGTTCATGGAGACTGTTAAACATGTAGGGGATAGGTTGTTCATGGAGCCTGTTATACTGTAGGGGATAGGTTGTTTATGGAGGCTCTTAAACATATAGGGAATAGGTTTTTCATGGAGGCTGTTAAACATGTAGTGGATAGGTTGTTCATGGAGGCTGTTAAACATGTAGGGGAGAGGTTGTTCATGGAGGCTGTTAAACAAGTAGGGGATAGGTTGTTCATGGAGACTGTTAAACATGTAGTGGATAGGTTGTTCATGGAGCCTGTTAAACTGTAGGGAAGAGGTTGTTCATGGAGGCTGTTAAACACGTAGGGGATACATTGTTCATGGAGGCTGTTAAACATGTAGGGGATAGGGTGTTCATGGAGGCTGTTAAATGTGTAGGGGATAGATTGTTCACGGAGGCTTTTAAACATGTAGGGGATAGGTTATTCATGAAGGCTGTTAAACATGTATCGGATAGGTTGTTCATGGAGGCTGTTAAATGTGTATGGGATTGGTTGTTCAGGGAGGCTGTTAAACATGTATGGGAATAGGTTGCTCATAGAGGCTGTTAAACATGTATGGGATAGGTTGTTCATGGAGGCTGTTAAATTTGTAGGGGATAGGTTGTTCATGGAGGTTGTTAAACATGTAAGGGATAGGTTGTTCATGGAGGCTTTTAAACATATAGGGAGTAGGCTGTTCATGGAGGTGTTTAAACATATAGGGGATAGGTTGTTCATGGAGTCTGTTAAAAAATTAGGGGATAGGTTTTTCATGGAGGCTGTTAAACATGTAGGGGATAGGTTGTTCATGGAGGCTGTTAAACATGTAGGGGATAGGTTGTTCATGGAAGCTGTTAAACATGTAGGGGAGAGGTTGTTCATTGAGGCTGTTAAACAAGTAGGGGATAGGTTGTTCATGGAGGCTGTTTAACATAAAGGGGATAGGTTGTTCATGCAGGCTGTTAAACATGTAGGGGGTAAGTTGTTTATAGAGGCTGTTAAACATGTAGGAGAGAGGTTGTTCATGGAGGCTGTTAAACAAGTAGGGGATAGGTTGTTCATGGAGGCTGTTAAACATGTAGGGGATAGGTTGGTAATGGAGGCTGTTAAACATGCAGGGGATAGGTTGTTCATGGAGGCTGTTTAAAATGTAGGGGATAGTTTGTTCATTGAGGCTGTTAAGCATGCAGGGGATAGGTTGTTCATGGAGGCTAAGACATGCTCCTTTGACTGTAACAAAGTAGTTTCATTCCTGTGCTGACTGTAGTGGAAACAAAATTAAACTGACACTGACCTGATATGCTCCACCTTATAATCAATATTTGTAATGAAGCATGATCACTAGAAATGGTTGAGATTAATGATAAAATGTACCTCACAAATTTGATGACAGCATCCTTTTTGAAATATGTCAACCCCAGCCAGCCTGGTCTTATCATTAGTTCTACCTAGTAGTCTGCTAATGGTATTGCAAAATCCTACTGGATTCTTAATTTTTTTCTTTGTAAACTTAAATAACTTTCTTTCTTTTTTATTTTTGATGAATTATCTGTTGCCATTTATCTCCTTGTGATTTATCTTTGTTCAAGTCATTTATGCCACAAAGTTTCTTATAGCCTTTTGGGTAACCTCTTAAATTTCCATGTGATACACTAATGATTTATGTATCAAGGGCTCATCATTATTATGCATTCTGCTTAACTTTGGTGCATAGTTGCTTATTATGTCAGGAAGTGGGTGTAATAGCTAATAGCAGATACTCATAAGAGCATAAGCTGTTTTCAGATGTTTGTCTGCCTACTGTCAGCTTTTCGTGCGAGGTTGCACTACAGTGCAGAGTAGGAATTTGCCCTTTCCAAGCTGTAGGTTGATCTCAGAGATGGTATATATAATTAGCAGGGGATGTGGGGGGTGCATGGGTGAGCTTGGCCACTACAAAAACAACCCAAATGACACATAGCCTACAGACTCAGTGTGCCACTCAACCATAGACCAGAAGGCAAAACAACGTGCCTAACATACTAGTCATATGTGACTTTATAGTCAGGCACACTGATGTCCCACTCACCAGGCTAAACAAGGAGAAGTTTACTGTCAGCTGCCTGCCGGGTGCCAGGATCTGCCACATAACCCACACACTCAAGTCACTCCACGAGTACAAATATGACTCTGTGATTGTCCATGTTGGTGTTAACGACCTGAGACATACCTCACTGGACTACATGAAAAGAGACATGGAAGAGCTGTCTGATCTTGTAGCCCAGGCATGTATGACCCTAGCCCTGAGTATCATACTGCCTTTTCCCAGAATGATACCACAATACAAGGACAAAATGATTGACTTTAACAACTGGCTAAGCTTCTGGTGTCATTCTAAGGGGATCCAGTATCTATCTGCCTGGGATGACATGGTCGACAGATCACGATGCTTTGCCAAAGATGGCCTGCACCTGTCACCCCTGCGATTCTGGATACTGGCAAAGGCTCTTGCCACCCCTATAGTGCCTTTTTTATGCAAGGTTCAAATGACAAATTCACCACCATAACAGGAACAGGCAAGCAAAAACTGAGGGTAATGCTACTCAATGCTAGAATCTAAATCTCAAAATGCACTCACTTGAAGCACTCCTTAAAAATGGAGAACATCGATATTTGTGCAGTGACTGAGACCTGGTTCAAGGTTCCAGGGAGCACCCCTGCATTACCAGGCTATAACTCATACCACACTTTTCGGCCATCTAACCTGGACCGGAACACCAAAGGCGGAGGTATGTCCATATTCATTAAGGATATCCGCACCTCCAGGCTAGTTGCTCAGCATAATGCATCCGAGGTTATCCAAGTGCAAATAACTCTGGGCAAAAATGTAATCCAAATTGTAGCTTGCTACAGATCCCCCAACATGCCCCAGGATTCCCACTTCTCTTTCCTTGATATACTGGAAAATATTAGGGTTCAAACAAACACCCTAATATTGGGTGATTTCAACTACCCTACCATAAACTGGGAAAAATACTCATGTACCAACTCCTTTGCTCAGTGCTTTCTGGAATTCATAAATTCAAATGCCCTGGATCAACTTATCCACACCCCCACCAGGGGCAACAATATCCTAGACCTAGTCATTACCATCATGAGTGACTGGTGGTCCACAATTGAAGTCAACTCCTCGTTGGTCAGATCCAACCATAAGCTAATCACTCTAGATATCCACATCCTGCCCCCACCCCCCCCATTAAGGAAACCACCGTAAAAAATTTCTCCAAAGCCAACTTTGTGCTTCTTAAGACAGAAGTGGTGAACTTCATGACACCCATGAGATGGACAATACAGTTATGACTGCTGAATCCTACACAAATGTACAGTAAAAGCACATACACAAGTGCATGGATCATGCTATCCCAAACAGAACCAAGACGCTATCCTCCAAAAAAAGGAAGCCAATCTGGCGGTCCCCTGCCATAAACAAACTCTACAACAGAAGGAAGAAACTGTTGCAAAAGAGAGTAAAATCTCATGAGTGGAGGAGCTCTCTGGTCAGCCTCAGTAAGAAGCTGAGATCCCTTGTAAGATCCTCCAATGCTAGCTATGAAAACAAGATCGCCACTGATTCTAAGGACAACCACAAAGCATTCTATAGCTATGTCAAGAATCTCAATGGCAACACCCAGATCTGCTCTGAGTTACAGCACAATGGCACAAAAATTACAGAACCAACTGATATTGCCAACATCCTGGAATAGGTTCAGTGCTAACTTTAACCCCCTCTCACCTCCTAAAGGGCCCATATCTATACAGGAAGAAGGCAGAGTCCCTGTAATCACAACTATACAGGTAAAAGCAGCACTCTCTAAAGCCAAAAACACAGCATCCATGGGAATGGACAACATCCCAGGAAGTGTTTTACAAGAACTTCAGAACGAAATGGCTCCCCACCTAAGCACCATGTTCAATCATAGCCTCACGTCAGGCTTTGTGCCCACTGAATGATGCACAGCAGTAGTTATTCCACTCCACAAAGGGTGAGCATCCACTGATACTGGGAACTAAAGACATTGGCAACCTCCAAACTCTGTACTCCACCCAGTTCAGGTTTGTGAAAGGCAGATCATGCCTCCTGAACCTGGTTGACTTCTTTGAGGCAGTCATCAAAGCTGTAGATGAGGGAAAGGTGATTAACACAGCCTATCTTGATCTCGCCAAGGCTTTCAACACCATCCCCCATTCTGGAATTATAGCTAAACTCACTAAACTAGGTATAAATCCCTATGTGACAAGATGGGTTGCCACTGGCTCACTGACAGAACCCACACTGTAAAAGTTGCAGACTCCAAATCTGACTTCAAACCAGTGACAAGTGGAATACCAATGGGTTCAGTCCTGGGACCTCTCCTGTCTGGTATCTAATTCTCTGAAGTACAGGCTAATACAGAAGACCTCTGGCTAACAAAGTTTGCATATGACTGCAAACTAGGAGCTATAGTCGAGTCCCAAAATGATGTGGACATCCTACAGAAGGGCCTCACTGAGACAGATGCCTGGTGTCAGAGCTATGACCTCAAGCTTAATGCCAAAAAGTGCATTGTTATCCCCTTTGGTAAAAACTCTGTACCCATGAACTACCACATAGGCGGCAGTCTTCTAAATACCAAATGTGTTATAAGAGACCTTGGGACTGAGGTGGACAGTAGTCTCTCCTTTGATAATCACATTGCCACAGTGGTCAGGAAATCCTTCTACATGGCACACCTCATCACAAAAGTGTTCTCATCCAGGAAAAAAGAGATCATTGTTCCCCTCTACTCGACACTCATTAGACCCAATTATAGAGTACAACACTCCATTTGGAATGTACCTCACAAGACATCTGCAGCAGCTGGAAAGGTCACAGAAATACCTCACAAAGAGGATTGCTGGCCTCAAACAGATGCCCTACACTGACCGTCTCAAAAAACCTCAGCTTTACTCTGTAGCATATTGCCTACTCTGAGGTGATTTCTGCCTAACAAATAAAGCAATGTCAAACCAGAGCTGTTGGACATGCTGCACATAAAGAAATCCCAATCCCTCCGAGCTACATGCTCTATGGAACTAAACCTTGTCACCACAATAAACAGGATGTGCTGGAGGGATAGATTCCTGTCCTAGAGACTTCCCATACTCTGGAACAAGCTACCCATGTATGTCAAGCAAAGTTCCTCATTAATACTCTTCAAGAAAAATCTTGATGAGTGGATGGCAAATAGGAAATACACCCTGGGGATCACTTCTGTGGCTCTGCTCAAAGGAGCACAGGAAATTAACTTTCTTGGGTTGGCGTAAGTCAGGGAACTTTGTTGGCTAGGTTTACTTAGGCCCTTGGGCTGATAGTCCAGTACCTACCTATGAACCTATGAACTTTATTTATTTTAATTTCAGCATTTTGTTTGTTCATTTTTTTAGATCAATGTTTTTTCACTCTTGGCTGATACACTCCAGGAAGCATAGTATTAAAACAAGGCAGAATGGTGTCAGTATCCAGTGTAAGGTTAACAAGGTCCATTCAATAGCACTTAATTTGGATCCAGTAGCATGCATTGGTTCTTATGCAGACTTCTTGTATTGGTGCTGTTAAGTAAGTAATGTCTTTCTGCTTTTCCCGGTTAGGGGCTGCCACAGCGGAACTCCGGTCCGCTAATGCTTTTTATGGTGCCAAGGTGCCAGCCCGACACCCAACCTTTAAAGAAGGCATACCCATTCATGAACACACCTACCTGCATGTCTTTAAACATCACTCAGCCGTGGGATAGGACATGCAGACTCCACAAAGAAGGCACTTCAGCCGAGAATTGAACGGGAGAACCTCTTGCTGTGAGGCGACAATGCTAACTGCTGCACCACCGTGGCCTAATGCTGTTAAGTAAGATATGAAAATAGCAGAGGCAGAGTTATAATTATTTAAATGGTTAGACATTATGCTTGCAGGTATGCAGTAGCTAGACTGCTGGTAAATATTCAGTTCAAAATGTCTTCTTGACTAGATTTTATGTGAATGCTTGTCGATTCAGTTAATAATTGCAATTCCAAGGCTTAACAAGCTATGACTGTTCATTGGTACATATCAGTTAAGTTCTACTGAAATCCCAAACAGAAAAAGCTGTCATTGGCAGAGATCACCATCTATCACCAGCATCTATTAACAAATTTCTAGCCATTCACAGATTTAATATAACACATCCAGTATGATCGTTCCAGCTAGTGCTGATATTAAGATTGCTTTTTCCTTATGTAATTTAAGGGTGACGGCACAAAGTTGTGCGTTGATGTATAACTATCTATACTACTGTTCCTCCTCTAGTTCTTTTATCTACCTTAAAATATTCAGTACTTTGATTACATTTGGTTTAGCGTTTGATTTCCATTTGCTAATAATTACTTTTTTTACAATTTGTACCATTAAACTTAGTAAGACATTACTACTAGAAAAGGGAAGGAGCAAATTACGCAGAAATAATGGATTGTTGTTGACAATACATGTAGAATAATGTTCAGGAGGAGGCGTAAGGTTTAAGGGAAGGCAGTGTTTGAGAAAGTTATGTAATCTTGGAGTGAATAATTGTTAAATTTTATTTATTTTATTTATTTGTTTTGCATTTGTTAACTGGGAAAGTCCAACTGGACACAGGTCCATTTTCAGTGGAGGCCTGGGGAGATAAGCTCCAAAAAACACATAGAATACAAGGTTATTACACAGAACTTTCATTTCAATTCATGAGAGCCTTCATTGCATACACAGAAAGATATGACACAGACAATGTGGAATAAATTAAGAATTCATACAATAATCAATCATTGAGGTATAGAATATCAAAAAGAAAGTAATCATAAAGGAAAACAAAAAAAAAAAATATATATATATATATATATATATATATATATATATATATATATATATATGTCCCAGAATTCATGAACAATTGTGTAGGCTTCACGTGAAGCCTGCATGATGTCTATGTGTTAGTGCAATGTGCAGCAGTGCTAATCACATATGCATGCTGCTCAACATGCTTACATGAATACAAACATGTTTCTGTGGCCAGCAACAGTATTTGTGGCCAAGAAACAGTGTTGAACAGCATGAGCACACACAGTAAATAAACAGGCTCACCTATAATCAAACTTGTTAAATGTGCTCATGCGGACAACATGAAGAGCTACATAAGGGAAATAATTCATGCTGTACACAGGAAAGTGTACTGTTAAGATAAATGAAACTTATAAATACAAAATATGTAAGAGGGGATGTGAAATGGCAAAGGCAACTACAATACATGGGTTACCAGACAGAAAAAGTGTACTGAGGACAATGTGCACATAAATCAAAGAAATGTATACACAAAGTTGTGAGAGGGGTGGGATCATGTTCAAATTCTAATGCAATAACTGATGTAAAGGTACTTATGTCACAAAGACAAATTTTTAATAATAAAATATTGCAATAAGTATGTCAGAATAACTAATGGTGGTCACAATCCCTGAGCAAATTTAGGTAAATAAATACAGACATGATATTATAGGATGCAATAGTTACACAAATTCACATTGCAACAGAGGAGAATTTCATGATATATGAATGTCATTGAGTTGGTGAGTTGAGATGACAGCCCACAAGGATAGTACGTACAAAATGGGATATTTTCACAGAGTACATTACACTAATATTAGTTGTTGGACAATAGGAATGGCACTGATGCCTCAGTCTCCTATTGCAAGAATCAGACTCATACCATCAATCTAAACACTGACCTGTGTATTAACTGTGTGCACTACAGAACAGACCTAAGAAATGTGCAAGGAAGATTACCCTTGAAGGGAATTATGTACCTCAATATTCTAATGGTTGTGCATCCCATATGTAGATGTGTGTGGCATTACAAATGTGGAAGCAGAGTGTGACAGATGTACTACCATTGTGTAAGGCACTCCTGCCTGACAGTTACTGTGCTGACAGATAAGAACAGATACAAGCCCCATGCCTTTATGTAAAGTATTCCCCAGAGCTGTGTATTGTCAGCATCCACCACAGGAGGTAGCAATGGGAATTGTCACAAAAAATTAAATTAGTGTGTGAATTAATAAAGGATCCCTGGAAATAAATGTCATATCACCATGTCAGACTGAGGGTAATTAAATGAGTGTGCTCATATGCGCACAATTGTGATCAGGCCAAAATGTTCTGTGGTCAAGGATGGCTTCTCTTGATGTTTGAACAAACACCACCCAAGAACTGGAGCACACTTGTGTGCACAACAATACTCAATGCATGTGCCAAGGTACCACTGTTACCATTACACTGGCAGAAGTAATGTGTGCTTTCAGGAAATCAAAAGCTAATTCGACATGTGTTTGTGTAACATATCAAGGGATAAGACCGACAGGATATTATGGTTGTTGTGCAGTGTCAGTACATTCACACAAAATTAATCCTTATGCTAGAATTGGACGTCAAACTTTACAGCTTCTCCAAATAACAAGATGGCTATTAATCACATTCGCCTCAGTTGAACTGTTATCACAGACGTTGAAGTCCACGTATGTGAAGCCATTCAATTAGCTGTACTTTATTTGCCCACAAATTTAATCTGCTAAAAGTTGAGGGGGAGGCCTCTGACACTCTATACATACAAAGTATAATTGGGGTGAACGTATTTCCTGCAGAACAGTTAAGTCTAAGGTTACACCTCTTGCAATCATGGCTCTGTCCCTGTATCACATAAAATCTTTTCTGCTCTCTTCCTAACCTGTTACACCTCATCTCTTCACTGCTTACCTCAGCTATTCTGTACTACTCAAATCCTCCCTATCAGGAATTACTATCCTACAAACTATTTCTCACGCTATGACATATCTCCCCAATAGCATTATTTTCCAGATTCCATTCCTTCATTTTTATGCTTTGTACTACCAATAGGGAATTCAAAATGTTGCTATCTATATACCAAGCTTGCTCAAATCAAACTAAGGTACAAAAAATCTCTTTGATTATATATATGCCACTGTATAGAAATTTTCTGTCATTCATGGATTATGCGTTGTCATATAAACACATGGAACTCTGATTGTATATATGCCTCTGTACAGAATTGTTTTTTGTCATTTGTTGTATTTGTACTATTATGTTATGGAGCTTTTCTCCCCAGGCCTCCACTGTAAATGGACCTTATTCTAGTCGGACTTTCCTAGTAAATCAATGTAAAATAAAAATAAAATAAAATAAATGTCATGTGTTTGAATCAATGAATATGTGTCCCTATAATTACTTAGAAAGATTCTTGCAGTATGTCAGCCAACATTGCCTGATGCTAAGTATACCCAAACACACCTGTAGCTCCCTGCTGTTGTCATTGCAATGGCAGAACTACATTTATATACAATGTGTATGTATTCCTGTATTGGAACACATACCTTACTTAGGCAACAACATGCATTACATCATCTCATGTCCTCATTCCTGATGTGGTGTCTCACTACAACTGTGATGGAATGACAATCTATTCAAAGGACAGCATCAGTCTTCAATATAATGTTTCCAAAGGAAATGTTGAATATAGTCTTGTAATAGGAAACAACATCTACACATGAACATAGCACACGTGGGTAACAACACTGTTAACAACATGTGCATTGACTGCAAGCAGTGATGCTGGGATTTGAACTAAATAGCCAACATCATAGGCTAGTGAAACATTGTTGAGGCACAAGCACAAATACTGATTTACTTGATGACAATGATACTGCACATTTCAATGCATGATATTGCCATTGTGTATCATCTTCATTTTTCCACTAAAAAGTGGTTACACAGCACATGCCCACTGTACATTATTATGTATGTATTTGCAGCCTGTTCTGCATAGTAAGAGGAAGAAACAAACACTCAGAAATGACAGTCATTCATGTATTTGAACTCCCTATCTACGCATTGGCACAATCTAGAAACAAGTTTATTATACCCACACATCACAGGATAACTTGGTATCTGAACCAAACAGCATCTTTGAAATATCGGTGTAAATGGTGTCATGCAACAAAGATGTGTGAGCAAAAATTACTTCAACAGCTATGTGCAATTCTAAATGTAAGTCACTACTAAGATATAAAAATATGCCTTCATTTATCTGAATTCACATCACACAAATAGGACAGTCTACAGCCATGTCCAATTCTAAATGTAAGTCGTGTTAAGAGGCAAAAGATATCCCTACATTTATTTGAATTCACATCGTACAAACAGGAGAATCTCACTGCTGTGTTTGACCCCCTACCTATTGACTAGCATGACCTACAAACCAGTATAGTATATGTACGTGCCAAAAAGAGGTCTGATTTAAATGGTGTGAGAGTGCATTATTGAACTGATGACATTATCGGTGTGTTGCAGACTGTATGCATTTGTGGACAGAGTGAAAGGGGGATCTGACCATGCAAATATTTCTCACAAGTGTGAGTCAAATGAGCACACATGTTGGATAAATACTCCTGTGATGCAATGAACCCACCATTACATCCACAAATTGATTGTTGTGAGATTAGAACACCTTACTTCTCTAGCTATACAGTCTAGGGGACAGACTATGCAATGCAAGTGCCACTGCAGTAACATGACCTTCATAATGTGTGATTGCACTGTATATAGGATGACATCAGCGTGGTATTGCAGAGTAGATGATGGTGGGCAAAGGGTCTAAAATTCATGTGGCTTCAGCTTACAGGGTAATATTAACTCTTGGCTACTACTGTTTTGTGGACAGAAGTAGTTGAGGTCATGTTTACACAACTCCATACACACATACACAAACACACAAACACAAGTTGATCGCTGTAAGATTATAACATCCTACATATGTAGTTATGGATGTTAGAGAGGACAGTAATTAAAGCAAGAGCTACCACAGAAGTCTGACATTTATAGTGTGATAGTGCATTTTGTACAGGATGGCAAAGTGGTGTTGCAGAGAATATAATGGTGGGAGAAGGGTCTGCCATTGATGTGGACTCACTCTACAGTGTAAAATTAACTCAAGTTACCACTGTTTTGTAGACAGCAGTACTTAAGTTCATATTTGCACACATCTATACACACACAGGTAAACTGCTGTGAGATTAGAACCCCCTACCTATCTAACTATGCAATATGGAGGATACAGTACTTAGTGCAAGTGCCACCACCGAAGTCTGAGTTGTAAACTGGGACAGTGCACTGCAGATAGTATTAGCTTCTTAGTCTGTGTCATAGAAGATATTCTGATGTTAAAGGTTTTGTGCAAATCCAGTTGTGTCAATATGAAAGGGTAATGTCAATGTTTTGATCAATAATACATATATACTGCTGACTTATTTCAGCTATGTTGTCATTAGTGTATACCACAAAATTGAGAGTGGCATGTACCTACCTGTCTCATGTATATGGGACATAATCATTTGTAAAACACAGGATGGACAATGAATTATTCATGGATCATCAGGTTATGATGATGGTATGTAAACCTTAATGCATGGCACCAATATTAGCAATGGCATGTGGTCATGCATGGACAATGTGGACTGTCAATATCAAGCAATACTTAATGTTCCATTGCATGATGGATAAAAAATATGCTTTCTATGAATCAAAGTTGTATCTGGTTGTATACCATTTGTAAGTGTCAGTGCTGCAGCACAGACCCAACTGTCCAAAATGAAGTCGTCAACGTACCCCACATTTCACTGCATTTCACATAAGTACATTACACAGTTTTTCAGGTAATGATGTAATATCCAGAAGCAATACTTAATTTTTGTTCCAAGTCACATCCTAAAGTGCAATGCTGAGAAATGTATTTGTGCAGATGCTGGCAAAGTGTTAGCACATGGGTGTGCAGACTTTGATGTATTGAACTTCGATTGTGAAATACCATTGTTTAGTTGTGTTCATTAGTGTCCTTGGCAGTCTTTGCACAAATAAGAATCACAGAGTAAATATTGTAATTCTGATTACAATTTATCTTCACATGTTGCATACTTTCGATGTTATCTCTAATGCTCACTTCAGAAGTGAAGTGTTATGCTTGTCTTCCCCATTTGTACGATGGTATGCTATGAGCAAACAGTGTTGCCTATTGAAGGAAACAGTAAAATGCTACATTTGGTGTTTCTTCTACAGCACAAACATGCTTACCAGTGATGCACATCTGTCAGCACTCTGGACAACACTTAGTAGAAAAAATCCTCCTGTTAAACTAGCTTTCTCTATGACACAAGCTGTAAACTGTCTAAGCTAATTGAAAAAGTACAGATAATTTTAAAAAGAGTGTCAGAATGTGATTATAATATTAATTTTTTTTATCATGACTTTAAGAATACCTAGGGGTGATTCAATAAATATGTTGCCTGATAATATTGTGCATGTAATAGCGACTGAATTAATTTTTATAACTACTCATGCTTCGAGGGAAATCATTAGTTAATTGAGTGTACAGTGAAGTGTAACACAAACACTCACCGCATTATGCAATAACACCTGAAATGTCATTTATCATGACATACTACAGTTGCTTATTGCCAGACCTCTTCCAACTTCTGCGCACTGCAAGTGAAAAAACAGAAGGGGATTAGAAAGATGCATAGACAACTCATTCACAGGAAAGACACTCATGAAAACAGGTAGTATGGGTTTCACCTAATGTTAGATACGAACCCGTAGTCAAGATGAAAAATTAAGTGTACAGACTTGATCATGATCTCTAAACCCCACCAAGGAAGTCCTCCTTCACACATTTCAAAATCACACCTTTGAAGGGACAGTGATACCCTATGTACCCAATGGAAGATGCAAGCTTGATTCTTCAGCAAAGTGATGGAAGGCAGAGAATGCCATATCATGACATTTACATGCAGAGAATGCCATAACATGACATTTACATGCAGAGAAAGCCATAACATGACATTTACATACATCTGCCAAATGAATAGTCAACAGCACAAAAGGGTTGCGAAAGAAGAGATGAAGGTAGACACAGATATCGAGACATATATGAAAGGGTGGTGTTATGGGTCATTAATGTACATCTTTGGGGATGAAGAACCTTTTGGACAGGCAGAAACTGATGATGACATGAGTAGAATAAGGGTGGTTTAATAATTTGTCCTTATGGGCATGGATGTGTTTGCAAATGCTTTTTTGCACAGTATTGAAACTCGGTTCGTGAACGATTGTTAATGGACAAAAATTAAGATATATGTCATTAAACAAAACATAGAAATATAGCAACACAGTTAGAAATAATGTGACATGCACCTGGACTTGAACACTGGATGCTATGGCCAAAAAAAGCAATCTTCAGACACGTGATTTATGTCAACACTCCACAGAGGAAGTTGTACTTTGCTGCATGCAGTAGTCAAAGAACTGTTAGATTCACTTTTGCAGAGTATTGCCTTGATTCTGCCTTTACTCTGTATACTCAACAGTGCAGCATGTTTAAACACCTTGGTGTGAGGATAACCAGACTACCATGGGTAATGGCAACAGCTGACTAGGTTTTGCCATAGCACATGAAGAGCCATTCCCTGGAACTTGACACTGGTGTGCAATGCCAATGCTCTCCCAAATTCCAAGGCAAGATAATTGAAGGATTTCTTATGGGACATTTCTGACTATGTGTGCTGTGTGTGATTCTGTTTTTTGGCCATATTAAATGTGTGAAAAAGGGGTTGATAGGAAAGTTGTGAAATGGATGAGCAAGCAGAGGGAAGGACAGAGTGAAAAGAGCAGTGAACGTTTCAGGAAGGTAGTGGGACAGAACCATACTTATCTACTACTTCACAACATAAATGTAAAAATGTAGCCAAAATGTGCTTATTTTGGACTGCCACCACACCAGGGGTAGGTGACAATAACAGAATAATGTTGTAAAGCCAATTGTACCAAATTAGGTGTGTCAATAAGACATGTAGGTGAAGTGTAGAGCTATGCATGGGTCTTTTATTGTGGAACAGGTGCCCATTTTTTTACTGTTTTTCTTTTTGAGAGAGAGGAATATTGGGGAAGGTGCTTAGGAATGTGAGGGTCAGATAGGAAGGTTAGGTGAGGAAGCAAGTGCAGAGACATACTTGACAAACAAAACAGACAAGGATCGTGATGGACACAAAAGGATGAGAAACACTATGGTGGATAGGTAGGGGCATCGGAGGTGCACCCATATCAAGTCTGAGAGTGAAAATCTATTCTCACCCTCAGAACTGTCATCACTGTCTCCTGTCTCAGTTTCCTGTGTCATTGCTCAATGTGGAATCATCTTGGTGATGCACTTTTTTGACACAACCAATTTGGGCAACAAGCCCCCTTTCCATAATGACCTCCACTAGCCCTGTCAACTCTTGGCAGGTAACAAAATCACCACCTCCACTAATACTACTCTAGTCCTCCTGCAGCAGTCAATGGCTGTAGCTCTTCACAAAAAGTGCCACAAAAATTCTGGACTCCTTGACACCTCACCTCTGTGCTCTGAATTTATTAGCATCATCTCCCACACCAGCCATGTCTGCAGAAGTCAAGCAGTGACTCTAATTCTGAATTGGCACCAAATTCCAGTCTTGCCTTTAATGGCTAGTGTGCAAATACACACAGCCACATTAACTGGATTTGCACAATAGGAAGCACAGAGGCATTTGTAAGCAAAGTAGAAGGTATTTTCTCAAACAGCAAAGAACATGTAAAACATAGCAATGAGATTTGCCATGTGTGATGCTCAAAATATTCACACTTTCTTTCAGATGGACAACACTGACAGCCTTAATGGCTTACCGTGTTATCCTTTGTGTTTTGCATGTTAAATAGGGTGACTTGAAGCATAACTGTCAGGAATTATACAGTGTAGAGTTAGTTGACCAATGTGGGACTCAAACAGAGGGAAGAAAAAAATGCATAATTTTAATCAAGGTGATTAGTTGTCACTGCTACAATATAGCTCCTTTTCAACCATGTTCATTACAGATAAACTGAATTGTGTATGAATGGAGATTTACTCCACATAGACCTGTGTGTGTGTGACATTAGGAAGTCCTGTCAAATGCATTCCCATGAAAGACGCAGTATTACTGTTTGTGAATGTATGTCAGATGGATAGACTTTCAGGAGATGATTAATACACATACATACGTCACTACACATACTGTCCTAAACACAGAGTTGGACTATGTAAGGAGAGAAGATGATTTGGTACTTATGTATTAACGCAACCAGGTTCCAAATGTGTCATAATTCCTCAAAGTATTGGCAAAGGAGTCATTTTGTTTTTGCAGGGGTGAGTAAGCTACTAAGTAGGTATGTCTCACATTGGGTAATCAGCCAGGGAGAGGAATAAGTCTCAAATTCCTCTGTGAGGATGGCGATAATATGTAAGTACACAAAGCTCCTCCAAAACAGCACAGGATGATTACGTTATGTTGTGGGAGTTACTCCACTGACTATACACTTACAAGTTGGGACTTCAGTAAACTATAGCAGTATCGTTACCCCCCCCCACCCCCACCTTTATTTCTTCATGTCCTGTAGCACTCTGACTTTTCCACAATGCCCACAAACACACACACACACACACACACACACACACACACACACACACACACACACACACACACACACACACACTTTCACATTGTTACCATTTCTTCCTGTCATTAATGTCACAATGCCATCACAGCAGAGCTTCTGTTCCATGACCTTAGCCAAGCTCTAATGATCCTGTATGGTAGCAGACCATTTCTGCAGGGACTGGTTTAGAAAATGTTGGGGGTCTTGTTTGTAACCTGAGGCTACCCTTAAGTTATACCCTCTCTCATTTTTCATGTACATTCTTGCTGTTCTGTTCTTCATTTTGGTTTATCTTTGCAAATCCTTTAGTCTGTCATCCAGCTTTCTTGAATACTGATATGACATCCTTGTATGTACCACATGAGAAAAATGCTTTCTATAGCTATATCCTTTCTCTGTCTCTCTATATACAGTTAATAGCTAGGCATTTACATTAAATATATTGAAATGAAAGTATTGCCTGTTGTCACTGAATGGCCATGAACGTAAGAGGTAACTTGCCGAGAAGAGGTTTAACATTCCTGGTATTTGGAACTTGGTTGCGATAATACGTAAGCACCAATGAGTTTAGCACAGGTATTCTGCTCATTAAACAATTACACACACATTTAACTGTATTTCATAATAAAATCAGTAATGACATATGTTACTTAGTAATATTAATTTATGAAAGCATTAATGAGACATGTATTGCAATAAACATAAGAATGATAGCCATTTGTCTGCAGTGTTATCTTCCTAATCAAAGTGTTGTTAGAAATTGCATTCTGACAATCTTTGTAAAAACAGGCATTATCTGGATCACCTGTATTCTGTTTCACAAGTCAGTGCACTTACATCTTGTGCCACTATGACAGTTACATTGTAGGTGGGTGTTCTCCACTCAGTACTGTCCAGAGTGCTGATGTTCGGGCATCACCACTAAGCCTGTCTGCACTACAGAAGGCTACCTAGATAACATTTTTCATTTTCTTCCTAAGCAGGTAAGCTTGTTTGCATGCTGTTTCATAGTAAGGAAGTGCAGAAGGCAAGAAACAGGAAAAAAAGCATATGAAGTTCTTATGAAAGAGATTCCTACATCAGGAATAATAATTTCCACAGCTTCTTCACACTGCATGGATTTCAGCCCCAGAAAAAAAACTGTGGTAAGGGGCAAACGTCACTGCATTTACAGTTTCTGCCACAGACACAGGTATACAAAATGTGCACATTTCTTACTTATTAGATATATTGCACATTGGTGCAAACATAGGTTCATAGGTGTGTATTAGGCTAATGGCCCTGGAGCCTTTACAAGCCTAGCCCATAAGATTACCCTGGCATCGTGCCACCTGACCTTAGTTTCCAGTGCCTCTGTCGAGTAGAGCCACTGGAGTGATCCCCTGGGTGAAGTTTCTATTTCCCATCCACTCATCAATATTTCTCTTGAAGACAGTCAGTGAGGTGTTCTGTTTGACATGTATGGGAAGTCTATTCCATAGCATGGGCAGTCTCTGGGTTATGAAACTGTCCCTCCAGCACATTCTGTTAATTATGGTAATGAGGTTGAGGTCTCTGGAGCATGTGGTGTGGTGGGATTGGGATTTCTTTAGATGTAGCATTTCTAACAGAGATGGGTCAGACATGGCTTTGTAAGTCAAACAGAGATCGCCTAAAAGTAGGCGATATGAGACAGAGAATAGTTGGAGTTTTTGAGTCTCTCCATATAGGAAAAGTGTTTAAGGCCTAGGATCCTATTTGTGAGGTACTTTTGTGGCCTCTCCAGTTGTTGCAGGTGTCTAGTGCGGTACATGCCAAATGGGGCACTGTATTCGATGACTGGCCTAATGAGGGAAGAGTAGAGGGAGACAATGACCTCTTTCTTCTTGGATGCAAAACCCTTAGTAATGATATGCGCCACATATAAGGACTTTCTGACCACAGTGGCAGTGTGGTGGTCAAAAGAGAGGTTGCTGTCAACCTGTGTTCCCAGATGTCTTATAATGCCTTCTGTATTCAGTTGACTACCATATATGTTGTAGTTCATGGGAACTGGATTTTTCCCAAAGGGGATGATGATACATTTTTTGGCATTTAGTTTAAGGCCATGGTTCTGGCACCAATCATTGGTCTCATTGAGGCCTGTCTGTAGGATGTCAACATCATTTGGGGAATTAATAATGGCTTCCAACTTGCAAACGTCTGCGAACTTTGTCAGCCAGAGTCCCTTCATATTGGACTGGACTTCTGAGAAGTAGATACCAAACAGGAGAGGACCCAGGACCAATCCCTTTGGGACTCCACTCATAACTGGTCGGCAGTCGGACTTGGAGTCAGCTACTTTCACACTGTGGCTTCTATCTGTGAGCCAATTTGCATCCCACCTAGTGATATAGGGGTTGATGCCTAGCTTAGTGAGTTTTTCTATGATTCCTGAGTGACCACCAATAAAATACCCTAAGATAGCCATGAACAAATGGATGATCATGTGGAACCTAAAACCAGGTAAGGCTTAAGCTGCCTAAATCCAGGTATGGTGGGATGTCGCTGAAAAAGCTTGGCTACCCATAAAACCTTGAGAAAGGCTGTGCGTACCCAAGCACTTGTGGTTGAAGGCTGAGTACAGCCTTTATAAAGCCTTCATATACAGGTCGTGGTTCTGCACCAGCATTACCTCTCACCAGCTGGAACTATGACCTGTATACGAAGCCTTTATAAAGGCTATACTCACCAGCTGGAACTAGACTAGGCCTTAACTATGCAGAATCTTTGACCCCGGTCTTGTATCTCAGAAAGATACAACACTGTATGCCACAACCTCTGCACCTGGACCTCTAACAGACTTACCGATGAAAAGTTACCTTTCGTGCGACAGCCAGTTGGGATCTCACCAGTCTACCTCCAGCCCAGGGTCTGAGACTTCCCCTGGCAGATTCGGACTCTTTCGTTGTTGGTCAATGGTTCATTTATATTTTTTTCTTTCATGTCTTTCGTGTTTACTACAAAGGTTCAGGATTGCAGGTTACATTTACAGAGCCTATTTAAGATTTTTTAATTTACAGCCCTCTTTCAGTTCCACATCTTAATACATCAGTTTCTAGGGTTATTCGATATTAAAGTACTGTTATTATAATTAACTGTATTTTTCATGTATTTTTCATGGTATTAACTGTTTTGATTTATTTTCTTATTCTGGTTACCTAGCTTGTTTCTTATTTTACATACATGTTTTTGCTATTTCACTAGTATGCTCGGCTTGGCTTATTTTGCTCCTTTAGGTCATCCACCATCCTGATGAAGATTTCGAAAAGTGTAGCCTAACAATGTATTTCACCAGCAAGGGTTAGTTAACTATATTTTTTAACTATTTTGTAACTATTTTTGGTTATTTTCCGAACTTCACTAAAGGAGGTTACGAGAGATTCTACTAACCAAATTCTCCTTTTGCTTTCATACACTTTTGAGCTGGCTTAGGGTTTCTAACCTATCAGATTGTAAGGTGTGATGCCTAGTTGTTGGACCCAATCACAATAAAGGTTTTTTCACCCACTTTTGATTGGCCCACACTGACCCACCCCCAGGTGGTCTTATAAAAGGGTATCCTCAGGATCTCTCTTTCCATTAAGGAACTATGCTTCGATGGTGTTTGTACCTCTGGTACTTTTTACTTCAATAAAGTACGACCTTCCAGAATCTCAACTTCGACTACATTGATTTTTTGCCCCCATGGCGAGCAAAGCTCCTTACCTGAGCCACATTTCCATTGTTTGTGCCTGTTTTTCTGTTTTTCTGTGTGTTACATCTTTGATTTCTAGCTGCCGCACCAAAATTACCTCTCACCAGCCAGAACTACGACCTGTATACGAAGCCTTTATAAAGGCTATACTCAGCCTTCAACCACAAACGCTTGGGAATGCACAGCCTTTCTCAAGGCTTTACCGGTAGCACAGCCTTTAACCACAAGCACTCGGGTACGCTCAGCCTTTCTCAAGGCTTTACGGGTAGCCAAGCATTTTCACCGGCATCCCACTGTACCTGGATTTAGGCAGCCTTAGCCTTACCTGGTTTTAGGTTCCACATGATTATCCATTTGTTCATGGCTATCTTCGGGTATTTTATTCGTGGACATTTTCCCTCCTCTGCATAGGAGCTTAAATACCCAGGTCCCACAAGCAATCAGTTTCCTGCTGGACATGATTCCTGAGTGGGAAATTTTATCAAAGGCCTTTGCCAGATCAAAGTAGGCTGTATGATCCACCTTGGCTTCATACACAGCTCTGGTGACTGACTCAAAGAAGTCAACCAAATTGAGCAGGCATGTTTTACCCTTCACAAAACCAAACTGTGTGGGATCCAGAGTTTGGAGATTCCCTATATCCTTGTTTATTAGGTCCATGATGATACGTTCCATAGCTTTGCATATCAGACTTGTCAGGCTAATAGGGCGATAGTTCCCAGGGTCTGTAGTCACTCCTCCTTTGTGGAGAGGGATGACTATAGTGGTGCACCATTTGTTCGGAACAAAGCCTGAGGTGAGGCTGTGATTGAACAGGGCACGCAGGTGAGGTACCAGTTCACTCTGTAGTTCATGTAGAACTCAGCCAGAGATATTGTCACATCCCATAGAAGCTGTATTCTTGGCCTTGGACAGTGCTGTTTTAACCTGTGCAGCAGTAATACTAGGTGCCTGGTGATCTACTGGTATTGTGATTAGTCCTTTGGGGGGGTGAAATTGGCACTGAATCTGTCGGCAGTATATTGGCAATATCTGTTGGCTTGGTATAGGAGGTACCATTGTGTAGTAGCTTAGAGCAAATCTGGGTATTACCGTGGAGGTTCTTTACATAACTATAGAAAGCCTTGTGGTTGTCTTTACTATCTGCTGCAATTCTGTTTTCATAGCTAGCTTTAGAGGATTTGATGAGGGATCTAAACTTTTTGTTAAGGCTGATAAGGGAGTTTTTCCAGTCTTGGGACTTCACCTTATTCTGCATCAGTTTTCTCCTTCTGTTGTAGAGTTTGTTTATGGCAGGGGACCACCAGTTTGGCTTCCTTTTTTTGAAGGAGAGCATCTTAGTTCTGTTGGGTATGGTGAGATCCATGCATTTGTATACTTGTTCTTACAGTGCACTGGTGTATGATTAGGCAGTCATGCAACTATTATCCATTTGCGTGGGTGCCGAGAAGTTAGCCACTTCTCTTCTTAGGAGCCCAAAGTTTTTCATGGTGGCTACTTTTGCGGGGGTGGGGGGGGTGGGAGGGATGTGGATTTCCAAGGTGATTAATTTGTGGTCGGATCTAACCAGGGAGGAGTTGACTACTGGTGTAGAGCAATGGTTGCCCATGTTAGTAATGACCAGGTCAAGGATGTTGCTACCTCTAGTGGGGGGTAAGAATGAGCTGGTCCAGGGCATTGGATTTAATGAATTCTAGGAAACGTTGGGCAAGTGTATTGGTACAGAAGTAGTTTTCCCAGTTAATGGAGGGGTAGTTGAAGTCGCTCAGTATGAGTGTGTTAGATTCGACCCTAATATTCTCCAGGGTGCTTAGGAATGTGGAGTGAGTGTCTTGGGACATGGTTGGGGACCTATAACAGGCTATGACCTGAATCGCTGTCTTACCCATTGTTAGCTGTACCTGAAGTATCTCTGATGCGTTATTTTGGGCAACCAGTCTGGAGGTGTGCACATCCTTCATGAATATGGATACACCACCACCTTTGGAGTTTCAGTCCAAGTTCTGGGGCTGAAAGGTGTGGAATGAGTTATAGCCTGGTAGGGTAGAGGTGCTTTCTGCTGCCTTGAATCTGGTCTCTATTACAGCACCAAAGTCAATGTTCTCCATTTTAAGGAGTGCTTTGAGCGAGTGCTTTTTGAGATTTAGACTTCTAATGTTGAGCAGCATGACCCTCGGATTGCATTTGTTTATAGCTGTTATGGTGATAATTGGGTCTTTGGATCACCACCTAAAACAGGCACTATAGGGGTGGCAAGAGCCATGGCCAGTATCCAGAAGCCCAGGGGTGACAGATGCATGCCATCTCTGGCAAAGCATCAAGGTCTGTCAATCATGTCATCCTAGACAGACAGATACTGGATCCCTTTAGAATGACACCAGAAACTTAGCCAATTGTTGAAATCAGTAATTTTCTGCTTGCACTGTGGTATCATTCTGGGTGATGGTAGGATGCTGCTCAGGGCTAGGGTCGTACCCACCCGGGCTACATAATCCGAGAGATCCTCCATGTCTCTTTTCATGTAGTCCAGGAAGGTACATCTCAGGTCATTCACACCCACATGTACAATGACAGCATCATATTTGTACCTGTTTTTGAGGGACCTGAGTGCATGCATTATATGGCAGATACTGGCACCTGACAGGCAGCTGACTTTTACTTTCTCCTTATTCAACCTAGTGAGTGGGACATCATTGTGCCTCACTATTGAGTCACCTATGACTAGTGTGCTGGGCATGCTATTTTGCCTTAGGGACTTTGGTTGAGTGGCACACTCTGTAGGAGAGTTATATGTCTCGTGGTTAGTGTTGTGTTAGGGTGGTCAAGTGTGTTTCTGCCTTGGAGGTCTCTGCTGTTTGGGTAGATTTTTATTGAGATTCTCTGTGAAGGTGGGTCTGTGGTTTTTGTTTTTTATGTGAAGGCAGTGCTGGTGTGTGTTCTGGGAGGCTATGTGTTCCATGTGGTGTGGTATGTTGACCTTCTCCTCTTGACCAGCTATTCCGGTCTTGGCTGGAGAGTGTGTGGCTTCCAATTTGGATATATAAGTGCATCTCTCACATGTCTGAGTGTTGGGAGGTAAGAGAAGAGGGCTGTCGGTGTACATGAGGCAGTTGCTACATTGCCTCAGTATGCCCAAGTTCACCAGGTTAATAGGAGAAAGCACAGGGAACTGACCTTTAGACATGCCTGGAGGGGTGGGCATTAATAATAAGTACTCGAGCTGTTTCCTTGTAGAGCATTTAGTGCTGGTAGCACTTTTGTGTGCTACAATAATTGCTACAAGAAGTCAGGTAAAGTGCTAGACTAATAAGTTAGTAAAAGTGCAGGAGAGGAGAGAACTAACAGATCTAAGGGAAAAATTGAAGAGCAGACTTTAGCACTGCTCAGAAGTTTACAAACAGTCCTGGATACAACACATCTGTATCTGGACTAGACTAGTTACAGGAAAGGTGGGAAGCAAGTGCAATGTGGGCTTTTAAACCAGAAAGGTGAAAGAGATGGAAAAACTGCCCAAATGGCTAATAAACTACAAATTCTGGGCCAGGAAACCACTCCTCTTGTGATAGATAGGCTACCTAGTGCTTACCACTCCCACTGATAAGCTAGAAAGCTTCTCTCCAACATGGAAAGGCTTGGGGGCCAGAAGCTTACATACAGTCCTGGATACAGCAAATCTGTATCTCGACTAGACTAGTTACAGGAAAGGTAGAAACAGTGCAAACTTGGGCTTTTAGACAAGAAAGATGAATGAGATGGAAAAACCTGCCCAAGCGTCCAATAAACTACAATTTCTGGGCCAAAAACCAATTCTCTTGTGGTAGTAAAAGGTACACTAAGGTTGCATTTAAATTACCAGCCCTGTCAGGTCTTGAACCCAGGGCCTTGCATACCATAGTCAGCACAATATACCTCTACACCATTTGAGCTGTGCATATTTGCACCAATGAAGATTACAGAACTGAAATTGTTCACTCTTTCCTGTTTGCACTCTGCTAAACAGTGCTCAAATTACACCGGCAAAAGAACATACAAACATACATATATATATATATATATATATATATATATATATATATATAAATGTATATGTCACACAAGATATCACAAGCTGCATTTTCAAGTCTGCTGAAAATACTCCAAGCAGCATCTGGCTTCAAACCCCGCATCCTCTGTATTTCTTTAAAATCATTTTATTTAACCCGTGTGCTACAAGGACAGCTTGATGCAATGCAGAATTTATTCTCTTAATGCTTTTCAGAGTGCTGCAGCAAAGTGCATCTATGCTAATGTGAAATGCGCTAACTACTGATGACAAGACAAATTATATTTCTCAGTTTGTACTTTGGGCAGTGGGCATTCCCTCACTGCTTCTTAACACTGCCACTCAAGAGTGTGCTCTGCCAAAATTCACACAAGTGAGGAACACAAAAAAGAAGAAAAAATAAAAGACAATTTTCAGTAGTAACAAATTCAGGGTAATACAAATGAAAAGGTAGTATTGTGTAGTTTCCTAGATCTGTGGGTGGTACAACCTTATTACAGGCTTAGAAAATATGCGTTAACTCTGTCAGACAGCAGAATATCTGGAATTGAACCCTAAAATTAGTTGTGTTTCTTACTCGCTTTGTTACCAACACAGGACTAGAAAATTTCACTTTCTTATTTGCTTGAACATGTCTAGATCAATGTCATATTAACCAATACTTTACTCTAATAATAGTCCACAGCTTTTTAATGACAGGGTCCCAACACTGCCAACTACTTCCTTTCTTTAATTCCTGAACAGCTTCCAATCCTTTCAGCTTAACTACAGAAATGCAGTGGCATGGCCATTTGTTTGCATCTTTGCTTTGCTATGTAATATAGCTGATCAACATTTTAGAAAGATTTTAAGCAGAGGATGGACAGTGTGGTCTTAGCCCAAGGATGTCCATGTTGTTAAGGTTAGCTATCAAGGTGCTTACACATGTTTGTTGTAAGTCTACCGTGACTGATACGGACACTTCAGAGAGGACAGTTACTTCAGTATTACTAGTTATTGTAGTCAGAGTAATCAGAAACAGTTGCAAGCTATCTGTAGCTAACAATTGTTATTGCTTCTCTCTGCAGTCCTAGGGCATGTGCAAACAATTTTATAGCTACCTACAACATATTTACATCCCCTACGCCCCTGACTTTTTTATTTGGTATTCAGGAATGCTAATGATTTCAGAACTCATTCTCATCTTCACAGTGCTCACAGGTCTGTAGCTACACTATAGAAAGGTAATGGTGTAGCTATGGAAGTGGAAGGAAAGGAGACTTATTTGATACAGATAGAACATTACTGATAGTTACTTGGAGATTGCTTTACAAATCACTGCACCTTCATAAGTTATGTTTGTCCTCTACACAAATTGCTTACATGTTCATATTTTGAATTTATTTCAATATGCAATGGAAAAAGAATTATGTGATCTATGCAATTTTAAAACTTCATTGCTGCTATACTGCACATATGCCATTTCTTGCTGCACTGTCCATTTTAGTGTGATAACTTCACAGAATTGTGTTATAATTTGCTGTGCCATAACTGGTTCAACCGTGTGGGTGACTCACTGGATAGGGTAAGTGACAAACTGGATCAGGCAATGACTATGATGGTATGTCTACTGTGGCGGTCCTGGCATCTCCATATCTTTGCTGTCATCCTTACCCTACCGCACCCCCCACCACCATCCTATGAGATTGGTGATGACTGTGCTATGGGCTTTGTTTATTTATGTTTGACTTAAGGTTGCATATACATCTGATGCATAGAGTGGATAGGTATGAATCTGACAGTATGCATACAGTTTAGCTTCTTATACATGTGTTCATATACTACAGGTTCCACACTTACCTTGAAATTAATGAAGTTACGAGTTGTGTACTTTGAGACTCTCTTTAAATGATACTGTCCATACACAGACATTACCAAGGTAAATAATGTCTGTGAATGTTGGCTGGCATCACTTTTAATACTTGTATGTGCTTAGGTTCTTATGTGCATGTTTTCACTGGTGAGAATGTATTCTAACATTTGCCTCTTAGTTCCTGGGTGTGTACTGACCTTTGAGTGTTAGATGGCGAATGCGTGTGTTATCCTTTGTCTCTTAGCCAGGGCAAGAGCATATTGTGCATGCCTATGCCTGCCAGATACCTCTGCAGCTGGATGTTATTTCTCAGATTCCTTGACTATATGTGCAGGAGGTGCTGGCCCTGATTGCGATCCAGGAATGTGTGGTCCTGGCCGTTGCTGTCCCTGTTGCAGCTGTTTCCTCAAGATAATATTGTGCAACATAGCACAGACTGTGACAATTTCAGCCCACGTGCCTGGAACATTCTGCAAAGCAATCCCTGATGTGCCCAGACAGTAGAACTGTAACTTTAGCATGCGAAAAACATACTCTATAACTTTTTAGTTTGAGCATGAGTATTGCTGTATCCTTGTTCTGTAGGTGTGTGTGCTTTTCTGATGTGTGTCATGAGCCACAATTCCAGTGCATAACCTGTATCATCCAGTAGATGGCCTTGTTGATCTTGACCCTAGCAAGCCTTGTGAAACTGCAAGGTGTGCCATACGTGTTAGTCATGATAACTGCCTGAGTTACCTGCACAGACATTGAGGATGACCACTCGGGCATTACAGACAGCCTGGTAGTTGATTGAGTGTAACCCCTTCCGGTTGGTGAATGTCCTTCCTTTTTTACCAGGTGGGGGGATTATTTTTATGTGAGTGCAGTCTATAGGCCCCAAGACTTCAAGGAAGTGTGTTATGGCATTGAACTCCTACATTGTCCTTCCTGCCTCCTATTGTGAACGCGGAAAATCCCTTGTATATTGTAGCATAGCATTTAGATGTTGGTGAAATATTCTGAAAGCTGGGGCCTGTGACACACCTATTAAATCCACTGTGGGTATCTGGAATGTACTAGTAGCTAATGCTATACATACTTTAGTTTCCACTGGTAAAGGCTCTTTTCGATTTCCCCAGTCTGAGGTGGGGGAGGCAGAGGTTGCAGATTTCCTGTAGTGTTTTGCTATCAAACCTGTGTCACTCTACTACTTCAATATCATGCAGTCCATGATATGTTAAATGGCATTTGAACACCCTTCTTCTCCTTGGGCAATGTATACCAGCAGCGTCAACAGGAGAGATTTCAGCCTGTTGCACATACACATACAAGAGAGCAGCAGCAGCCCCTAAAACTGTTTTTTCTCAGTGTGATGGTGGCTGTATTCCAGTAGGTTTTGGTGCCCATTGGAAATGGCTACACCATCTCTACACAGTTACTTTATAGCTTCCTGAATGATTCCACCATTTTGGATTAGTTCATTAGTATGATTTTTAGCTGATTATGCTTTCATTAGCAAACTGTGCTGTCTACCTTTGTTTGGTAGCTCTACACAATGTGTGAGACATTTAATGAATGCAAACGAGCAGTTTAGGGTGTGTGCATCGTGGTGTGAAGTGCACACAATAGCAGCATGGAAATTAGCTGTTCATGAATCCATCCCATATAATGTATACTTCATGGACATGCAAATATTAATATGGTTTCTTTTCACTTCTGTTATTTATATATATATATATATATATATATATATATATATATATATATATATATATATATTTATATATATATTTACTGACATTTTTCCAGGGAAAGTCCAACTATGCAATGATCCATTTTCAGTGGAGGCCCAGGGAGAAAAGCTCCAACATATTACATGAAAGCAAAACAGTGGAATATAGCCAACTTAATACTGATTGCCATTTATACAAGTACATTATAAAATAACAAAGTTGCAAATGTTGTAATTTTTACAAGTATTATACAATATAGTATAGAATAACCAAAGAAATAGTAAGATTGTCTAGTGTGAGAACAAAGCTTCATTTGTTTAAGTTGCAAGAGATGAAGAGAGAAAGAGAAACAGAGATGGCAGCAAAAGTGAGATAAGAAAGGAAAATACATACATTCAAAAAAGATAAAAACAGTCAGTGGTTATGGAAATGATTATTGGTAAGGTGAGAAAGACTTCAGAGTGAAGACAGCAAGCGAAGATGGTCTAGTAAAGAAATGAATATGTATATACAATAGAAGAGAATGCATGTACACACTTCAGAGAAAGCATCTATATTACCCGATTGAACATTTAGGTTAGTGAATACCTAAATGTCGAACTGGCAATATCAAAAAATTAAAACAGTGAATGGCTGAGCTAAGGCCCCCCCCACCCCCCCCCCTAACTAAATATACCAACTCCGAGATCACTCTACAGTGGGGAAAGGGGCAAAATCTACATAACAGCCAAGGGAATTCTTTTCCTGCATTAAATCGACCGTTCACGGTTTTTTGCTTTTGCTATTACCAGATTGACATTTAGGTTTTTGCTAACCTAATGTCCGATCAGGTAAAAGGAACCCCAGAGAAAGATATATTTTCAAATTACAAATGTGCATTTGAAGTATATTTACTTTGGTGACATACCAAATGAGTAAGATTTTCAGTAATGAAACGGAAGATAGTAATAAGGTAATGGAAAGATGCACTAAATCAAAAATGCAAAAATAAAGTTGGGATGAAAGAGAAAATATGATTACAGCATGGAACTAGCCTGGTGTGGAACATTAGCAAAGTCAGGATATAGTTAGGAATATTTTAAAACAAGTTTTAAACATGAGGTTGGATGATGACCCAACTGTTATATGGAACAAGTTCCAGGTTTTTGCAAATCTGTTGCAGTACAGGGAGTCCCCTGCATATTATTTTAGTTTGTGTCTGATAAGGAGTTGTTTATCATTTAATCTTAAAGGATATTGTGGAGTGTAATTTTGGAAAATAGTACTACAAGCTTAGCAGGATGAAGGATTGTTTATTATTTTTTATTATTTTTTTGTGTTGTAATTAATTGGGTGTATGTAAGATGGTGAGCCTGTCCTAACCAATTTAATAATTTTAGTGTGAAATCCTGAAGTCTTTGATTTGTTTTATTTGTAGCAAAGCATTCAGTCTTCTAACAACATTGCTCAAGTTTAGTTTTGTAGAAGTCTGGAAGTTTGCAGGGATGGGTGCCCCATACAGAAATGATAATACTAGGCAAGTATTAACTAGAGTTAATTTAGTATTAGTTGTGAGGAAGTTTATTGTTCTGTATAGCACTCATAATGTTGGTGTGCTTTTTATAATTGCATTTAGAATATATAGGTTGAATTTTTGGAAATCATCTATAGACATGCCCAGTAATTCAGTATGCAATAGTACTTCAATGTCAGTGATGTTTAGGATGGTGATTTTAAAGTTAGTTTTGTCAAGGTTCTGTGAATTGGGAATTTTGGAGGAGTTTATTTATTGGGTTAAGAAGTAATTGAGCATTTTGGAGCCAGCTTTCAATATAGATAAACATTTCTTGTGTTATTTGTTGAAAATATTTGGGCTAT